>NW_021604747.1:1955846-1982324 GCF_004785775.1 Grammomys surdaster | reverse complement strand
TGACTGGAATAACCATGCAGACAGACACAGAACACTGACTGAAATAACCATGCAGACAGGCATAGACACTGACTGGAATAAGCAGGCCACCGGGCAGGCACGGAACATTAACAGGGATCATCAGGCAGTCTGGAACAGAACACTGGCAGGAATAACTATGTGGGCAGGCACAGAACACTGAGGGTTCCAGGGACACCTGTGGTGTGAACGCTTTCGATAACTATGACTTCTGGTGACTATACAGTTTTGAACTATTATTTTTGTCAAGTTCTTTTATAAAAATATATTTAAAAAAAATTAAAGCTATGTTGTTGGCCTACAGGTTTGTAGTAGTAGTTGTTTAAAGCTACTACACATTACTCTCTAACTCGTCTTCCTAAACCATTCCATATACATATTCCTACTTTCCTTCAAATTCATGGCCTCTTTTTTCATCAATTATTATTGATTAGATGTATTTAGGAAAGCATATTCCTAAAAACGACCCTCAAAGTCCGTATAATATTGCTGGTATGTGTGTACATTCCCTGGGAGGGCCACCTCTCCCACTCCCAGCTTTCTCTAGTCACTTACAGCTATGATGCTATGAACTATATCAACAACCAACTTGCCATGATAATCCTGACATGCAGTAGTGACGCATGTACCCTAGCAGTAACTAAGGCCCACTCAACAAGAGGGAAAATACATCTGATTCTGGACTCCGTGCTTGTGAAGTGTGGTTACTGGAGGAGACTCTATAACCAGTCGTGTAGAGGACCAGTGCAACTCTGACAACAATGTAAGCATTTGTCCTTACACCATGGGAAAGTGGAGTTTCCCCATCAGGGAAACTTCTCTTTGCAACAGACAGAGACCAGCACACAAAATCACGGCTAATCCATATGCAGAATTATGAAGTTCAGTCCCAGTGAATACACCTACAGAGCATTCCCTCACCCAGGGACCAGGGACCATTGCTGAAGATACATGGGAAGATTGCAAGGACCAGAGGACCAGGAAGGTTACTTACTGCGAGACTGAGTCTCCTAGCAACATCAGAAGCTACACAGTCTCCCCAACATGACTGCTCAAACAGGAGCTCAACGAGGATGGCACCAATCAACACGCCACACTGGATGGGAAAACCACAAGGCCTCAACCTTACACAAAGAATATTAGGGCCTTTTCATTTAATTGTTTTGTTTTGCTTATTTGTCTTATTTTTTGATGGGAAGGAATATGTGCTACTAACAAATGTATCCTAAGCTAGACTAATATGGGGAAAACACCTTTCTTTTTCCTGATAAGGTTTTGAAAGATCTCTCTTATCACACATTAGCTACATTGGCACAATATACCTTGTGGAGTGTGAAGACTCTAAATTCATTTTTATATTCTCTTTCCCACCCACCACTGACACAGACTTAACTCCCTTAAAATCAGCAAGCTTCTGGAGCCTGACCTCCGACTTTGGTTGTGCAGTGTGTTGGTGATGCAGAGCTCACCGTGCAGGAGCAGGAGAACAGCACTCCTTCTCTAGAAGGCTGGGTGCCCTCACACTAAGGATTTCCGCCATTTTCATTTCCTGAAAAGGAGAGTCCTGCTTGTGAAAAGCAATTAACAGTACCTTTAATGGAGGTGTCCATTCTTATACTAAGCTCTCCCCTATTCACAGGATGACATGAAGACTCACTGGATTTACAGTGGCTTTCTGATTAGAATAGTCCATGCAAGGAGGGAGTCTCAATGTTCTTGAACGTTAATAACTGTATCTGCCCATTTCCCACCTAGAATATCATCATTCCTGGAAAAATATGTTTAATAAAAGCTAGCTATAGTTTAGTTTGGCTTAAAAAAAACAGAATGTGCTAAAAATAAATTTTTATTGTCCATGTAGGGTACGTGTGTGCATTTATTTCCCAAGTAAAATTAAGAGTAAAAATTGGGTAAATATACTTTATATTTATAGACAGAATACACACACACACACACACACACACACACACACACACACAGAGAGTGGTTTGAATATGCTTGGGCCCAGGGAGTGGTACTATTAGGAGGTACGGCCTTGTTGGAGCAGATGTGTCCATGTTAGAGGAAGTGTATTATTGTGGGTGTGGACTTTAAGACCGTTGTCCTAGCTGCCTGGAAGCCAGTCTTCTCCTAGCTGTCTTTGGAACAAGAGGTAGAACTTTCAGCGACTCTTGCACCATGTCTGCCTGGATGCTGTCATGCTCCTGCCTTGAGGATAATGGCTGAACCTCTGAACTTGTAAACCAGCCCCAACAATTAAACACTGTCCTTGTAAGAGTTGCCTTGGTCATGGTGTCTGTTCACAGAAGTAAAATCCTAATAACTAAGACAGCACACATTCATGTGTGTGCACATAGACACACTTACACATATATCTTCCTGTCTCAAGTATACATACACATACCTCGAACTCATCCTAGTAATGTATGATCTGGCTACTACACAGTTTTAAGTAGAATAGAGAATGTTAGAATCTTAGGAGCAGCCTTCTTTGATTAAGAATTCTACCTATCAAAATTCCCAACAATCCATTAACTTCTAAAACAATTCAAGTCCTTCACATCTCATACAGGGAGGAAAGGCTGGGAGGACGGGCTGAGGAGGGAGATGGAAGGCTGAGAGACAGACAGCAAGTCCAAGTCTGATGCCACTGTGAGCCCTGTACCAGCTAATACTACCTGATGGTTGTCAGTTAGACGGGTCCATCAAGACCGTTCCCTGACCTCTCAATCCTTCCGTGTCTTATACTTGCTAATTGAGCTGAGTTTCTGAAACTGATAACACATCTTTATTGCTATACAAATTATGGGTGTCATGGTTAGCTTCAGCTGTCAACTTGACACAACCCAGAATCACTTGGGAAGAAGTGAAGAAGGAACTTCACTTGAAGAACCGCTTAGATCGGACTGGCCTGTGACCGTATCTGTGAGGTATTTTAGTAACCACTAATTGATGTAGACAGGCACAGCCCATGACAGGCAGTGCCACACTTAGGTGGGTAGGCCTGGGCTTCATGAGAAAGCTAGCCAAGAAAACCAGAAAAAGTAAACCAGCAAGCAACATCCCTCCATAGTTCATCTCTGCTTCAGTTCCTGTCACCAGGGTGTTGAATTCCTACTTTCCAATGCCATTTTTACATCCTTAACAATTCAGTTCAGGACATAATTTGAATTCCCTCAAAAGACCTATGTATTTAGAAGCAGCCACACTTCAAACCTATTGCCTTTGTTGCACAGGAAGACCACACTCTGTGTTCCACTATCACTGTCTCCCATCAGGTCAGTGACAAGTGCCATCTAAGGTGTGACCTTGAATATGTGCAAAGGACCCGATTGCCAGCATAATCCTCCCATTCTGAGGAGAGACCTACCCCAAGGTGAGCAAGAGACTCCTGCCATAGGAGATGCTGTACAATCTGGCACTGGAATTTCCAGGCACACATCCAACTGCTTGCAAACAGGATATATGTGACCAGGCAGTCACAGGGTATCCTCAACAGGAAAATCAGAAAGCTCTCCTTACAATTCGAAGGCTGAGAAGTCAGACTAATTCTGTGGCCAGAATGTCTCAGCAGTCTAAGGATTCCAAAGTAAATCTGCAGACATAAAACTCTCCTTAAGAAATGTGTGTCAGAAGGCTTGATGGGGCCAGAAATCAGCAGATCCACAGGAAGTTCTGCAACAAGTTCTGAGTCAACCCAGGTCATGAGGTAGGCTGGCAGGCGCCAAGGTGGGAGCCATGCTTTTTCTAAGCCACAGTTTTTTTTTTCTTAAAAATGCAAATTGTAGTTTTTTAGGCAATAGTTTTAATATAAATTTGAACACAAGTATAAGAGAGGCAAAGGGAGAAGGCCACAGTAGATGTGGGTGCGGGCTTCTCAAGGGACATTTCCACCAGAAGTCATCTCTACTCCTTGTCTTTGTTTTTATGTGACAAGAGTCTCACTCAGATGCCAAGGGCCTCAGATTTGCAGCAATTCTTTACTTCAACTTGAATGACAGGATTACAGGAACGAGCCATCAAGTTCAGTTTAGACCGCATGCTTTGTTTCAACTTGTAATTCAGATTGGTAAGGATTACATTACTAAACCTGTAACAGCTCTGCAACTGAGAGGTTACAGAGCACTTTGGCTAGAACATCTTCAGAGCAATACTGCAAGCCTAGCTGTGGTGCTTTGAATGAGTATGGCCCCATAAGCTCACAAGCTTGAATGCTTGGTCCACAGTTTGTGGAACTGTTTGGGAAGGATTAGGAGGTGTGGCCTTGTATGAGGTGTGTCACTAGGAGTGAGCCTTTTGATTTCTAAAGCACATGCCAAGTGCAGCCTATCTCTGTTTCACTGTCTCTGTTTCTTTGCCTAAAACTTGAGAATCAGATGTGAGTTCTCAGCTGTTCCAGGGCCATCCTTACCTGTCTGTTGCTGTACTTCTGATGTTCATGTTCAAATCCTCTGAAAATGTAAGCAAGCCCTCAATTAAATGTCTTCTTTTATAACCTGTTTTGGTCATGATGCTTTGTCATAGCAATAGAAGAGTAACTACAATATTAGTGGACTTGCCATCACTTTCTCTGGAAAAGCATACGAAGCCTAGTATTGTTAAATACATTTCTCATATTTACACAGAGATTAAGAAAGGGTTAAATACAAGTTTCTTTGAAATTGTCTATCACTCATTAGACATTTGTACTTGAACTTCTCATTACATGGACAGGAGTCCAGGTCCCAAACAATGCTCTTAAATACTGTGCTGCTTAATCTTAGAAGCAAGTTTGACTATATTTGGGCTCTACTAAGAACTCAGCTACTGGGTACAGCTCTTAGGGGGCTTTTTCAATCAGGTTATTTGAAATGGGAAAACTCATCTTAACTCTGGGTGACACTTTCCTATAGCAGCTGGATAGAAGGATGTCTGAGGGTCATTGCTTTGGTGTCTTGCTGGTGAATTCATCTACCTTGCTGTTGCTGCTATACCTTCTTGCTGATAGCAGAGCCTAGCCTCATTGGACTTTCTACATGGCCTGAAGACCAGTGGCTCTATAGGAATGTCCAGGCCTTCAGAGTTGGCTGGGGACTGCTGAGATATCCAGGCTCATGGTCTCAGTGGCTAGCAGGCCCTTTACCTTGCCAGTGTGAAAACAGCCATTGTTGAACCTACCCAGGCTACACCATTAAGGCCAAGCAGCCATTGTTGAACCTACCCCAGGCTACACCATGAAGGCCAAGCTAATCAGTCTCCCTTTGGTGTATATTAATTCTCTCTGTTCTACTCCTCTAGGGAACCCTAATACAAACCCCATTGAAACAAGACTGCTACATGATAATAAAAAGGGAAAACATAGCAACTGACACTTAGATTTAATATCAGATATTAAAAAATCTTTAAGTGAATGAAATTTGCATAATTCAAAATTTCTAGCAGACTGCTGTTAGTAGTGATGACAACAGAGGAAAGTGGGTCAAGGGACAACTAACTCGGTCACGGCTGCTTGGCACACTAAACGCTGAACATGTGCTTTACACGACATTTTTGATCAATTAAGGAATTTCTCAGGCCTGTCGTAAAATGTTCAACATAATTTTTACTACTATTTCTCTAAGCTTTTTCTTTCATAAAGCACAACTTTCTGTAGTGTACTTTTTCAGACACAACTTCCCGACTGGTAAGGGAAAATGGACTTCAGTTTGGTAGGCCTTGCACATACTGAGTGTGAGTAAAGGCAGCGTGTTCTGAGCCCAGGACACACAGCAGTGGGGGCCCACTAAATGGTTAAGTCAAGATTTCTACTTTCCCACATGCTTTTATTTTTAAGTAAAATTACCTAATATCTAAGTAATTGCATGCATACTTCTTTTTGTATTTAGGGTTTAGTAATTCTAAATTCTTTGTATTGACTATTTAGAGTTTAGTAGAGTTTTGTAAAATATTAAGCATGTCTGGATTTTTGTATATATTACAAGAACCCAAATCTCTCAGAAGGACTGAAACTGCTAACTATTCATCTGCTAAAAGAGGATTTTTTTCATCAAACAACAACAAAACTTGTCTACATTTACTTTATAGGAAAGCTTTAAATAAAATATGAATACTCAAGAAGGGTACTACATTTTGACTTAACACATAAATCACCAAGCATGAAATGTTGATCAGTTAATCTGAAAGTTAAATTCTAAAATGCAAATGAATCAATAAAATACCAAGATTTGGTACCACTTCAACAAGAAAAACTAACACGTATTATATTATGCCTAAGTCTATGTATCAAGCAGGAATTCCTGCCTCTGTCAGTCCATGAGAGCAGCACAGATGCTGTAAGGAAAATTTAGCCAGCCAAAAGCTTTAAGGCCCCAGTGACCCACTACTGACGTCTTTTTAATGATATACAGTTCTTAAAGGAAAAAAAAAAGCTAATAAATGTTCCTGAACAGAAGGGTTTCAAGTTGTAAGGTACAACATAACTGTGAATTGTTCACATGGTTAAGTAAATCTAACAACATCACGTATTAATTGTATCAAGTGCGTACAGATTCAGGGACAACTAAACGGCATCACATTTCAAACAGTAGCATCAAAGTCATGCCCCTCCCGTAGTAAGCTCCACTTATGTTAATAGACTTTGGACCACTTGCCACTTGCGAATCCAGTTGGCTGATGTGGCTGAAGGAGAGCTATGCTATGATGAAGAGGTAGTCCACAGGAAAAGGTATGATCCTGGGCTGGCGGAGGCTATTAGTAACTGCACAGATCTAATGATCTGACCTTAAGTCTTTAACACAAGTTGGTATAAACAGCAGAGAAAGTAAAAAGTGTTTTAATGGCGTAACATATTTTTCAGGGAAAAAAATAAAATTGATTACTGAGAATAGTCAGAAATATAAGCTGAGCCCATTTGCCCAAAGAAAACAAAGGGATACCTGGTGCAGACAGCTGCAAACCCATAGCTCAGAGGCGCTCCTGCCCTAAGGTACATGACTGTTGTACAATCTCTAAGAACATTTTAAGATTATGGCATCCCTACTAATGACACAGATTTTTTTATGGTTATTTTATTTATTTACATTTCAAGTGTTATTCGCCTTCCCAGTTTCCCTTCCACAAACCCCCTCCCCCTTCCCCCCTGACTCCTGTTTCTGTGAGGGTTCTCCACCTACCACCCACTTGTTGGGAGCCGACTCCTAGCCGAAAGTGGCTATCGTCTTTGCAGCCATCTCAGGCCATATACCCTGACAAGAGACTTGTTTTCAACAGCCTACAACAGCTGAGCACACTCTGATAAACATCTTGTTTTTCTCACATATCTCGTTTTGCTGTTTAGTGCCACCAGCTGCAAGGCGCACGTGATATCCACGCTGCTAGGTGCACGTGGTCTCCTCACTGCTAGCTAGGTGCACGTGATATCCACGCTGCTGGGCACATGACGTACTGCCTTCAGCTGTGCTTGTCCATGAGGGCAAGGCACGTGGTAAAGGGTATAAATACCCAGGATTTCCTTCCAATAAACGAGACTCGATCAGACTCCCTGTCTTGTCTCCATTCTTCGCATCTCCGTCCCCACTGTCTCTCTTGCTAGGCCCTGACCCGCGGACCGGAGCAGCAGAACGGGCGGTTACAAAGTGGTGCCTCAACATTGGAGCTCCAGTAAGCGGGGTACAGTGAAGGACACAGCGGGAATTGGAAGCGTGCATCCTCACTCCTGCGCTGGAGACCCTGTTGACTGACCCAACAGGTTGCTACACCCACTCACCCACTCTACCCTCACATCCTATGCTGGGGCATCCAGCCACCACAGGACCAAGGAGCTCCCCTCCCATTGATGCCAGATAAGGCCACCCTCTGCTATATCTGCGGCTGGAGCCATGGGCCCCTCCATGTGTATTTTTTGGTTGGTGGTTTAGTCCCTGGGAGCTCTAGGGACTCTGGTTGGTTGATACTGTTCTTCCTATGGGGTTGCAAACCCCTTCAGCTTCTTCAGTCCTTCTCCTTAACTTCTCCATTGGGGAACTCCATGCTCAGTCCGATGGCTGGCTGCAAACATCTGCATCTGTATTGATCAGGCTCTGTTCTTAAAATCCTTTCAAGAATTTTAAGAAAAACAGACTCAAGACTAAGTTTGAAGAAAACTCACATCAAGTAACTACAATCAGATTTCCTTTTATATGTCTATTTTAAAATTTCCAATAAAAGTTTTTAACTAAAACACATCAATCTTTCTGAATGAACAAACTTGCTGCATAACCATCTTGGGTCTGCTTTCCATTTACCCCGACAGCCTTGACCACAAAGACAAGCAGGGACTTTATCAAAGAGATCAGGGGTTTTGACTACTCACCTGATTAAATATAGAGTCCACGAACTTACACTGCCTCTTAGAAGGACACTACCATTTTCATTATACTTGGTGGGAAGAAGCTGGAAAGTGTTCATATTAGAAAGCAAGGTTCCTGGTTTTTAAAAACTACAGTCATCTCTTGGGTATATGCCCAGGAGTGGTATAGTGGGGGAGTCTTGGGGTACAAGGAGTCCCAGTTTTCTGAGAAATTGCCAAATTGATTTCCAAAGTGGTTGTACAAGTTTGCACTCCCACCAGCAATGGAAGTGTTCCCCTTGCTCCACATCCTGCCAGCATGTGCTGTCACCTGAGGTTTTGATCTTAGCCATTCTGATAGGTGTGAGGTGGAATCTCAGAGTTGTTTTGATCTGCATTTCCCTGATGACTAAGAACTGAACATTTTAAGTGCTTCTTAGCCATTCGAGATTCCTCTATTGAGAATTTTCTGTTTAATTCTGTTCCCGATTTTTAAATTGGGTTATTTGGGTTGTTGGTGTCTAACTTCTTGAGTTCTTTGTATATTTTGGTAGTCCTCTGTTAGATGAAGGGTTGGTGAACATCTTTTCTGAATCTGTAGGTTGCCGATTTGTCCTTTGCGTTACAGAACCTTTGCAATTTCATGAGGTCCCATTTATCAATTGTTGATCTTAGCTCCACCGTCCCACAAGGACACTTACTCCACTATGTTCATAGCAGCTTTATTTGTAAGAGCCAGAAGCTGAAAACAACCTAGATGTCCCTCAACTGAAGAATGGATACAGAAATGTGGTACATCTACACAATGGAATACTATTCAGCTATTAAAAACAAGGACATCATGAATTTTGGAGGCAAATGGATGGAACTTGAGAATATCATTCTGAGTGTTCTGAGTGAGGTAACCTAGACCCCAAAGGAATGCATGGTATATATCCACTTATAAGTTGATATTAGCCATAAAACATAGGATACCCATGCTATACCCCACAAACCCAAAAAATCTAAACAAGAAGGCAGGCACAAGTAAGGCTGCTTTGAATCCCACTTAGAAGGGAGACTAAATTAACCACGAGAGGCAGATGGAGGGAGGGAACAGGGAGGGAAGGGGTATAGAGAGGGAAATGGGGGATTTAGATTAGGTGTGGGGAAGAGACAGGAGAGATGGACATGAAAATGAATGGAAATCTGCAACTGATGTGGGTGATGAGGTAGGGGACATCTCCAGGACATGACAGAGACCTGGGATAAGGGAGGTGACATCAGAATCAATGGGGGTGGTGACCTTAGCTGTGACTCACAGCATTGGGGATATGGAACCTGAAGAGACCACCTCTCATAGCCAGGAAGGAACCCTAGTAGAACAATAGAGATACCAACCCACCCACAAAATTTTCAACCCAAAATTTATCCTGTCTACAAGAAACACAGGCACAGGGGGCTGGAGAGGGAGCAGCGACTTCGGGAATGGCTCATCAATAATTGGCCCAACTTGAGACCCATCCCATGGGCAAGCACCAGTCCCTAACACTATTAATGACACTCTGTTATGCTTGCAGACAGGAGCATGTTGTCCTCTGAGAGGCTCTACCCAGCAGCTGACTCAAGACAGATACAGACAACAGAGCCAAACAGTGGATGGAGCCTGGGGACTCTTATGGAAGAATAGTAGGAAGGACTATGGCCCTGAAGGTGATAGGTACGCCACAGGAAGACCAACAGAGTCAACTAACCTGGACCCCTGGGGCTCTAAGAGACTGAACCACCAACCAAAGAACGTATACTGACTGGACCTAGGTCTCCCTGCACATATGTAGCAGATGTGCGGTTTGGTTTTCATGTGGGTCCTGAAAAACTAGAACAGGGGCGGGGGTGGTGTGGTGGTGGTGATATCTCAAAAGCTGTTGCCTGTACATGAGATATGCTCTTCTAGCTGGGCTGCCTTGTCTGGCCTCAGTGGGAGAGGAAGCGCCTAGCCTTGCACTTGAAGTGCCAAGGTGGTGGGAGGAATACCCACAGGGGACTCTACCCACTCAGAGAAGAAGGGGACAGGGGACATCTGTGGGAAGAGGTGACCAAGAGCAGGGCAGTGAGCAGTATGTAAAGTGAGTAAGTAAAAAATTAAATTAAATTTAAAAACAGTTGCGGGCATGGCCCAGTTTCTACTTAACCACTTACTTCCTTTACCTACTCATAGAGCTTTTTGTTCAAAACTATTTCTAAAAAATAAAATACTAGTTACATTTTAGATTCTGTTCATCTATAAAATAAAAGTAAAAACTTTTATTCAATTGCAGTAATTCAATATCTTCTAGCAAGGTAAGTTTTGAATGATAGCTGACCATGTAGAAAGCCATTGCACGGCAGAGGAGGGGCGCATAACTGTTCTGAAGTGTTAGGAGTTCCAAGTCACATGAAAACCTCTGCAATTCACTGAATTTCACAGGCTTCTCAGATTGGAAGCCTGTGAATGAGGCAGAAGCCTGCTCTTCCAGTGACATGCCACTTCTGACACTGTTGTCAATCACAGAAATCTGAGGCTCTTCTCAAAGGAGATGGTAACACAGACTTTAATGAACTCTGATTTAGTTCTGCTGAGGTTGAAATGAAAATCACTCTCTTTGGTGGTTTCAATGTTTCACTCTAGAAGTCACTGCATTTATGGCCTTACCCTTGTACTTGACATTTCAAGATGAGGAGACTCCTGAAGATATTCAAGTTGCTGATGTGTGTGTGTATATGTGTGTGTGTGTGTGTGTGTGTGTGTGTGTGTTACTTCCCACTTGCCCATTTTCTCCCTTTAGAACTTCACCCAAATGTGAACAACTGTCATTCCTAGGCTTTATTGCTACTGAGTTCCACACAAAGAGCGTGGCTTTCCCCAGACTGTGGAATGACCTGCAGGCCTCAAAACAAAGACTCTGTTTCAGATATGACATCTGTTCTGAAGACTGATATGACTGATATGCTGGTGAGGAAGGAAGTGAAGAGCAGAGACGTCCAGGGCAGGGCAACCCAACTAGCAGAGAGAAAATGGCACTCAGAAGTGTGTCCATCCTCCTGTCAATCCATCCATCCATCCGTCCACCCATCTATACATCCATCCATCTATACATCCATCCATCCATCCATCCATCCATCCACTGGATAAAGTAAACAAGATTTAAAAGGGACAGGCGTGTATGTCTAAGGGACACCTGCAGTCAGACAAGTAGAAGGTAGTGGATTTGGTGACAATATGACTAGCTCATTCCTGTATTCAAACCATCTGTTGAATGTCTGTTGTATCAGGGTCTAATAGTTAAGAGAATGAACATTACTTCTGTCCCATGGGTCTTACCAGCAGGGTGGAGAGACACATATATAAGTTCTGACACATTGTGACAGGCACAGCTGAGAGTACACCTGCAACAAGCAGAGAGTAAAGCCAAAAGGAAGAGTTGAGAACAGGCACTGGGGACAGGCTTCTGGAAATGCAAAGGCTTTAGGAAGGAGGAAACATTGAAGCCTATTTCTGTAAGCAAGTTTTAATGTATCCGATAAAGTGAGAGAAAAAATCACAGCACTTCCTCAGCAAAGCCACCAAGCTGCCTTTCAGCTGCAGAAGAGTGGTGCCTTGAGTTATATGCAGGACACAGGATTCTGCTAGAAGACAGAAGGCTGGATTTGGGTGTTACTTTACATTGCTGGGCAGGATCTGCAGCAACTGACCAATATGATTTGAAACCATCTGTGCATGAACACCACAGGGGTGCCCTAATTATACACAAGCAGTCCTTCCCAGCAAAACCTGTGAGCATACCCATACTTTCCAAAGGCACTCTAGCTTAACCAGCCAATACCCGTCATGCCAGTGAAACTGTGTGCTCCACTGCCCAAATGTTCTACCACTAGCACCTGTTCCTGGATCTATCTGGTCTTCCAACCTTCCTCACATTTCTGTTAGTAAGTTTTCCAGAACTTGAGTGTCGGGAGTTGAAACAGGCCACACACTGTTGAGCCCCATGGGCTGCTTCACTTCAGTATCGAATGCATTTCTGTTCTTCCAGAGACTTGAGCGAAGAGTGCTGTCACCTAGTTTCATTTCTAGACTAAATAAACTGGCCCCAAAACAGTATAAAACAAGTGCAAGGTCCAGAAAGAGCCAAAAAGCTGAGGGGACATTTGGAAAAACTGTGACATCTATGAAATGCATGAAGAGACCAATGAAGGAGCCACAGCGACATGAAAAGTATAAGGTGGGCGACTGTTGGGAGTCAAGACACATTAGGGTCCTTAAATGGCCAGCTGGGTTTCTAGAATTCTAAGGGGACTGAGTTCCAAAGGCCATGGGTACTGTTCCTAATACTGTCCCCTCTGCTTGGATGTGGACAGGGCCTATGAAGATGACAGTTTATCACTACTGTGATTATGCTAAATTATCCAGGAAACATGAAGGGGTTCGGCATGTGTAATTAAGGCCCCTACTAGGTGATTCTATTTATCAGAGAAGAACAGCTTGGATGGGCCCAACACAATCCTTTGATATTATTTGCTTATTTTGAGACATGGTCTTCTCTCTTGTCTACACTGGCTACCATTTACTATGTATCCCAGGCTGACCATGTTCTTGGGTGAGCCTGAAGTCTTTGCTTCCTAAGGTAAACTCTTCAAAAGAGGACTTAAATCTTCCCTGAACTTAGAGATTTAAAGCAACAGAAAAGCTCCCTGCCTGTCCCTGCTGTCCTAGGTAAAGCAGGGACACCATGCTGCGAGCTGTACATGACAAGAGCATCTTAGAAGCATAGGAAAGTGAGAACAGTTTAAACTCAAAACCACCTTGCAGGAAAGCACAGAGTCCCACAGAAGAATGCAGCCCACTGTCGTCTTTATCCTAGGGCTGAACAGAGAATCAAGCTAAGCAGTGCCTAGACTTCTAACTCACAGAAACTGGAATACTAACCGCACACTATTCTGATCACTAAATGTGTGGCAATGTGCTAGAGAACAACAGAAGGTTAATCTGTTAGACTGGGACCCAAATTCCCTAAGAGTCAAGGGGTTCACTCTTTAAGTTGTCCTGCCACATGTGTTAAGACTTATGGGAATAGGGTCTTTGCATGTTTCCATTGGCTGCTGGGTAGAGCTTTTCAGAGGACAGTTATGCTAGGTTCCTGTCTGCAAGCATAACAGAGTATCATTAATAGTGTCAGGGACTGGTTCTTCCCATGGGTGGGTCTCAAGTTGAGCCAGTCATTTTAGTCATTGGTTGCCATGCCCTCGGTCTCTGCTCTGTCTTTGTCCCTGCACACCTGGTATGCAGGACACATTTTGGGTCTAGGTTTTGTGGGTCGCTGTCATTATCTCTCCACTGGAAGTCCTCCCTGGCTACAGACGGTGGCTACTGTAGGTGGCATATCTAGAAGTCTCAGCTAGAGTCACCCTCATAAATTCCCTGGGGCATCTCTCACGCCACCCCCCCCCATCCCAGGTCACTGGCACATTCTAGACATGCAACCCAACGCCCACCGCTGATTTCCATTCTGCTCTCCTCGCACCTGATTACACCACCCTGATCCCCTCCCCACCCCCTCTCCCACCCAGAAAATTAGAACTAGTTCTACCTCTAGACCTGGCTATATCACTCCTAGGTATATATCCAAAAGATGCTCCACCATCCCACAAGGACACTTGCTCCGCCATGTTCATAACAGCTTTATTTGTAATAGCCAGAAACTGGAAACAACCAAGATGTCCCTCAACTGAAGAATGGATAAAGAAATGTGGTCCATTTATACAATGGAATACTACTCAGCTATTAAAAACAAAGATATCATGAAATTTGCAGGCAAATGGAAGGAACTAGAAAATATCATCCTGAGTGAGGTAACCCAGTCCCAAAATGACAGGCATGATATGTACTCACTTATAAGTGGATATTAGTCATAAAGTAAAGGATACCCATGCTACAACCTACAGACCCAAACTAGCCAATAAAAGGGACAGCTTCAGGGAGAATGGTTGAGTCTTTCTCAGAATGGGAAATAAAATAGATACTGGAAGTGGACGGAGGGTTATGGATACTCTTAAATCTCTACCCCATTAATTATGCTGAAGTGCCATGAAGTCACTGCTGTGTCTGTTTTGATCAACAAAGTAATAGCATGAGTGTCTGATGATCTATCTAAACATCTACTAATTGATAAGTTTGTTAAGTAAATAAAAGTGACCGTGTAAGATACCATCCAATCACAAGGAATGAGAGCTATTGTAAGGATAATCTCCTGTGTGCTGTGTGGCATCACCTGGCGATACTAAGCTGATGTCCAATAAACCCAGGCAGGACTAGAAGGTGGGACATCTGGCAGGAAGAGGTACTCTGAGATAGAGTCAGGCATGGGGAGACTCACCACCTGGACTTGAAGGAGAGATAAACAGCCATATGGCAGACATAGAAAACACGTTAAGTAAGTTACATGCTAGTGGGAACAAGCCTAGCTTATGGCATAGGTATTGTTTTTTAGTAAATAAGCTTTTGAGATGTTATTCTGGAACTGGGGTGCAGGTGCAAGCTCAAGGTTCCAATCACTAGCACAAGTCTGAACCAAGAAGCCCAACCAGAGACACATCCCACTGTGGAGTAGAGCTCCTAACTCAGCAGACAAGCAAGCCACCACAGGAGCTCTGACTGTAGCTGCCTCTTCCACACCCCCACTACAAATCAAACCAAACACCAACAGCAGAGAAGCAAAACAGTCTGATTTATCTCCTAAAACTACTGGGCTTGTTTTTAAGCTTGTTAAAATGTTAAGTATTCTACTTTTAGGAAAACAAAGCTTTTAAATTATTGACTTAAAATCCTCATGACATGGCTTGCCCATTGCTAAGACACATCTCTGACTATGCCCACATCTCTGCTCTCTGCCTCCTCCAACCATATCTTAAGACAACTGCCACTTCATAATCACTGGGCTCTCTCTTCCCCACCTCTCCCACCCTATCTTATAACAGACAGACAGACAGACAGACAGACAGACAGACAGACAGAGATACACACACATACCCTAAACTTTGTTCATGTTCTTGTTGCCACAGAAACTTCTCTGCTCAGGGCAACTCAGACTCACCCTATCTTAGCCATCCCTTCTTTTCAGAGAGGATTCAAAAAACTATCTGTGCAGAAGATTTCAGAGTATACACTGGGGGAGGCACGCAAGCTTTTGTCTTGACAGTAGTGTCTGCATAGCAAGCATTTGATTACTATGTTCTACATGACCCAGGAGTCACCTGAAGGAGACACTGAAATTTTATAATTCATCTTTCATTCTCACACTGCTTCTACCAGAGGAGTTTGTCTCCAACTGCAGAGGAGATGGGAGCCCAAGCACTTCACATCCCTCTGCCTCAGAGATCTGAGCCTGTCCTGGGGCTGTCTGCTCATTTGTATACTTGCCTGAGGCCAGAAGTGGCTGGCAGCGTAGGTTCTCATTATGAGGTTGTGGTCCCAAATTCTAACAAAATGCTTGGCATAAAATAAATGTTCAATGTATTTTGGACTATGTGAAGCAAACATTTTAATGAAAACCGTTGTGTAAACAGAAGCATACTGGGTGTTCAAACAGGGAAATGAACAAGGTACCTTACTTAAAATTTTGAAACATTTAAAATATTTTCAAAAATCCAAACATCAACAAACACTGTCATAAAAATGTGAAGATTTTTATTTTAAAAAGCATCCCCACTTATCTCCGTTTCGTAGCTACCTTCTACCTCATCAGGGATCCTCAACATGCTGATACTTACGACTTGTCGCCTCACTCACACTGTGTGAGGGGTGCTCACACTGCTGGAAACAGTGTTGGTGACGTGGAGCGAGTGCTGGTGAGCTGCAGCGTCCTGTCCTGCTTCCTAATGGCACGTTAGGGATCCCAACGAGAGAACGACCCAGAGCAGAAGTGTAAGCCAACTGAAACCACAAACTTCACAAATGTGTTTGTAAAGAGCTAAAGAACAGAAGAGGTATATCCCTACGAGGAAAGACGGTGTATACAAACAGGAGAGTTAAGAACAGGCAAGTTCTGGACAACTAAATTCTAGGCTGTTTAGTTTTGACTTGGTAGCCAACTGGAAACTATTCTCTCCCTTAAGAATGGAAAATACAAACACATTGCTAAACTACGTATGTGGCAAATGGTAGGCCCTCAGCCATGTGCTCCATAAACAGACCCCTGATTAGATGTACGCAGTGTAAGACTGAGGCCAACACTAAGCTAAAAGATGTGCCTGGATTGGGTAGCAGCTCACTAACCACAGGGTGGCAAACACTGTGCAGCCAGCACGTCTGCACTGAGGCTGACCCGCTCACCAGAGTGACACTACAGATCTTGGGGTTGTTCCAGCAGAGTCAGGAGAGCATCCCTTACAGTGTTTTATTTGTACCCATATGCCACCGAGTGTTTGGATTAACTGTAAACTGTGTGCCTGAACTCATTCTTACCAGGTACCATGTCCATCTGGGACGACAGGAACAAGATTCCAGTCCACCTCCAACAGTCCCAAGTCCTAAGCTTCTTTTATGTCTTTGATGAGACACTGTATTTTAAATTGGGTGGTCTGGAAGTTGGTAGTGGATCAGGGAGGAGTTGGGGGAATGGAGGATGAATGTGATCAAAACACACTGTATGACAGTCTTAAAGAATTAATAAAAGTATCATCTTCAGTTTCCTCCACACCTTGTAGGAAAATAAGAGTAAATATTTAACATTTCTGTAACCCATCTCAATGTATGAACATGGTACTGTGCAGGTAACTCAAGTTATCATTTGAAAGTGAGAACAAATTTAATGCTTTATTGTACTCTGTATTACTACAATACTAAAACAAACAATAAATATGCTTAATATTTAATTATACCAACTTTGGCCTGGAAGTCTACAGCAGAAAGAAAACACACTTATAAATATGTTTGCAAAAGATAAGCTTAATTAAACATGATAAACATTAAATTATAATAATTAAAATAAGAATATTCCATTGATATAGTATGTTCAGGCTGGGAATCTAGCTCACTAGTTGAGCACTTGCCTGGAATTTGTGAGCCCCTGGGTTCAATCCCCAGCACCCTCCTCCCTACAAGGGAAGAAAAGCAAAAAACCTGTGCTTGTGACTAACGCTAACAGTAAACCTTACTTCACATGTAAAATCTGGGGAAAATTACTTCTGGACATGCCATGGACCAGAACCACAGAGACCATGTTAAACATGCTGCACACTCTTCTATCAACAGGGAAGGGACACGGGGATAAAGCACAGGCATTTCCATGTAAGATCTTTACAAACGATCCAGCTCCAGTCAACAATGAGATCCTGTGCTGAAGCCCTCCACACTCTAGGTATCAACCTAGACCTCCTGACCAGTGGGCGACTCTGAGTAATACGCCAGAGAAGTAAGAGAAGTAGGATAGCTGTGACGCTAGCCCACCAAGCACAAGCAGCAGTGTCTCTAGATTAATTTAGAAGAAAAACGATACCAAGTAACCACAATGTAGGTTTCACATTTAAATAAAATTTTTACTTTATGTGTTTAAGACACACTCCTCAAACTCTATTTGTAGAGATGGTAAAAGCATGCTAAAGTGTTGAACAATTACTTCAGGGCCTATAGACTCTAATACTTATTACAGAAATAAAATCTGAAGATTCATTTTCCTTTTAAAATTACAACTTTTAAAAAGATTGAATAAGTTTTCACTTAATTTTAGAAAATAAAAAGGCTCTAAAAGAGGGTCCCATTGCCCACTGATGCCTTTTACCAAAACTTCCTACAACACCAAGGTCAGAGAAGTTTCTGTCCCATTAGTGCAGTAATAGCGATCAGGCCTCGAAGGTCCCCGCGCCTGATTTAGAGTGTACATGGATGAAGCCACCTCACATCAGCTTCCATCTTGAACACCAAGTTACTGTCAAGAGGAAATTGTCAGCACTGCAGCCCACAATTGGCAGGGCTACCTAAGCCATGCTCTGTAGAGTGTAGGTGAAGACTGTGACTGTGAGCTGCAGGGCATACTGCTGAAGCTGGACCAGACAACGTCGGTGGCCTTGCTTCTCGTTAGTTTGCTGGGGTGCAGGTGACCTCCACGTGCTAAGCTTTGCTTCTGCTCCTTCATCCATGTGTAAGCTTTACAAAGTATAATAATGCTTTCGTCAACCTTTGGATTTGTGCTCCGTATTTAATATATCAAAAGTTTACTTGACAATGGTGCTATTTCCAACTAAGTAAAGATTGCGTATGACTTTGCGGAGGGATCCTGAGTCACAAAGGAGAGACAGTTACTAATGGACGAAGGTTTCAGAGTCATGCAGAGAGTAGAGGATGAGGAGACGACCACCAGATACCCTGCAGTGAGTTACTACAGGTAGGACTATAACAGTAGAACACTGCACTGCAAGCTCACTGATGGAGACAGAACTAGACATCTGAGTTCAAAAGTATTTTATTACTGAAAGTCAGACGTCCAGCCAGTCCTACACAGGAGCCCATTCACTAACTCTTAAGCTTTCCTGTGAGACAGGTGCACCACTTAAGACCTCCGTGGCATATCTGCTACTATATTTTGTTGTGTCCTAATTTGTCTTTGAACTAAGCAATTATTTAAAAAACACATTAACTATATAAATACAAACTAAATGTCTGTCAAATACAATTCATAAAAGTGTTTTGTATATTATTACTTGTGAAGATAAGCAATGTGTGCCACACATAGTAACTGAGCATCAATTCTGAAGTGGGAATAGTAACCTTTAGTGACCAAGCCTTACACAGGAAAAAAATCTGAGGCCCAGAGAGTCTAAGTGGCTTGCAAGGATCCTGCTGCAGAATGAAGGCAGACCAGGTTCCCACGGGCAGCCTTACAGACCGTCATTTCTGTGAGAACGTGGCGCGTCCACTGGACTCTGCACAGCTCATTCCCGTTTCCCTGTTGTCCTCATCTTTCCTTTTGACAACTGTGTGTAGTCCCTTTGCTCAGTAGCCTTTGCAGTACATTTTAACACCATTACCAGTGCTGTCTGTTGCCAAACCCTAAATCCAGTGCTTTCTTACCCCTCAATTTGTGATCACACATTTCCTTCTTTTTCACTAAAACGTGTCAAAAGCAGCGTCTCCCATCAACTACATTTCTATCTCCTGCAAAAAGTTTCCCTGGGCTAAGGGGGAAAAAAGATGTGATTTTGTTCAACTCATCCAAAGGAAACAATGAAGGCCTTGCACCTAGAGGTGCACATGCACCTGCCCCTTAGCCTCTTCTGTGGTCCATGTTCCTTGTTCAGCTGACATCACTGTCTATGTGGATGATGGTTTAGGTGTCTGCTGACATGTTACATGTAACTTCACTCGTACTATCAGTGCCTTACACAATGCCACGCAGGACCTAATGTAGTTTATTTTTTATATGATCTAAATATATACTTTTATAACTTTAAATAAAAATCAATGAAATAAAGCTGTTTCTCCAGTTTAGACTGCTTGACTCATGAACATGCCCTTACAGTGGTGGAAGGGCTACACATAAGTCCCCTAGGCAGACAAGGCTTCCACTCTAGGTCACATGTCTGAGATAAGAACTTTCAGCTCTGTCCCCACGATGATAGCAACAGTCCTTCTTACACCTTAAGCTATCAGATAGTTCCTGGTATGTCTCTTGAAATCTGTGCAAGCTGGGGACAGAATTTTCTAAGAGGCCTTTTGGATTGAAGCCATAGAGAGATGTAAAACCGAGCCACCAAGTCCTTCAAATCCCACCCCCACACACAGTCTTAAATACAGGCATTTATTCTATTTTAAAGCTCAGATTTCTCAAAAAAAATAAAAATAATAATGACTACTCTCCTTATCTACTTCTAAATCAACGCTTTATGACATGTACAGATGGGGACACAGGACATTTTGGTTAAAGTAGCCACATGCTTTTGCTACATCCACTGAGAAACAATCCTCTTAATTCTCTCCTACTCCCCAAAAGGACGAGGGCCTCATCCAATACAACCAATTCTGGCTGGCACTTACCCAGCAGAGTTAGATTTTCAGAAAATAAATCTGAAATGACTCACTGCCATGGATTCAGGTAACTCCGTACGTCACCCTGCATCACAGTTTATTAGAATAAAAGGAAACACACTTTAAAGAACATCAGCACAGCTGTGTTTCCGTTTGTTCTGTAATGAAGCTAGTAAAGTGTTAGCAAGGAAGAGATCTAGAAAAGCGAGCCTAAGTATGATATAGATACTTCTTTCCATTTTAAATATGGAAGCACTATAAAGCTATCAAAATATGAAACTAACAAGCTTCATTAAAAATCACAATGTTGAGATCCTGAGTTTCTACCCTTCATGTGCTATCTTTATAAAAATAAATTTTACTAGTACTATAATAAATTCATGCGACAATGGCTACTTGGAGGGTAATGGTCAGAGGAAACGACTATCAAGTAATAAAAGCACTGTACTGCACCTCCTTGGCATCTGAGACCCTGGGTTCAAATCCCCAGCACTACAGAAGAAAGCAAGTAAGAAAACACCATCTTGAGATACACGAGCATTGAGAAGCACAGGTCTGTGCCTGGGACACAGGAGCACTGAAGCACAGGTCTGTGCCTGGGACACGGGAGCACTGAAGCACAGGTCTGTGCCTCCTATCACTTTTGCTTCTCAAATTACATGTACAGATCTGACTTCATAAAGTCTCTATAGGAATTATCAATGTTATTACCTTTAATATCATATAAAAATTTTCCAATATTCTTCAATTGCAGGCTATCTACCCATAAAATTACATTGAAATTAGGCCAAATTTTCCTGCAAATTTTTAATGTCTTTGAGTAATCATCCCCAGCCTGGTAAAATTATGAGATGGAATGAAGAGTCAAAAGAAGAAATTCCTTCATCCTATTCTGTTACAGTTTATATTGCAGGGTAGCTTGCACAGTTTGTAGGTCTCCAGGACCTAAAACACCAGACCTTAATCTGAAAGTTAAGAATTACCCAGAGCCCATCATAGACTGGGTCGTCTGTACAGATCATACATCCATGGAGCAGGCTTCTTCTTTGTCTTTTGTGACCTTGACTTCATTTGATTGCCTCCCCTGTCAGACACTCATGTCCTCTAAGGCACTGGTTCTCAACCTGTGAGTTGTAACCTTTTTGGGGGTTGGATGACCCTTTCACAGGGGTCACCTAAGAGACCATTGAAAAACACAGATATTTACATTATGATTCATAACAGTAGTAAAATTACAGTTATAAAGAAGCAATAAAAATAATTTTATGGTTGGGGTCAGTATAGCATGAGGAATTGAATTAAAGGGTTGTTGAGTCAGAAGTTTGAGGTCATCAATCTGTCTCCCCAATCTTAGCCACCATGTGGCTCACTGGCAGACAGCACAATTACAACTGTTTCTAACTGTTTCTAACTTCAGGTCAAAAAAATAAAAGGAGGAATGAAGTCTGAACAAGATAAAAGGTAGGGCCCACAGCCTAAAACAACATTTCCCAATGACACCAGAGTATTCAGACTCTAACGTAGACACACCTTGGGAATGGAGGAAGGCATGTGTGAGCACCCATGGCACTGCAGTATGGCCACCTACCACTGTTCTGTCAAGGTGAGGGGAAGGCAGGTAGCTGGTAGACAAGTGCCTTGCTTGTAACCTGAGCATCATAGGCAGCTTAGACATGTAGGAGCACAAGGCCAGGACACTGTTTACTTTTCTGTAACTATTTGCTACAAGTGTAGTATATAGGCAAGGAAAATATATAAAGCAGAGAACCAGAAGCCTGCATAATTAACGAATTAAGAAGCATTATTTGACTTTCATTTGCTAAATTATGGAAGCCACCAAAGAGAGGGCCTAGCGTGTGAAAGATGTTATTCTCAGCTGCAATCATCTCTTCTCACTTTCTCTTTACTAAAGTTTTTCATATAGTACAGTTTGACCATGTTTTCCCTCCCCAGATCTACCCAACTTTCTGTTCTCTCTTTTTCAAAAGAAAAAGTAAAACAAAACAAAAATCAAAACAAACAGGTTAGGACCAGTAAGACAAACAAAATACCTCCACAAAAATATCCTTAAGTCTGTTTTGTGTTGGTCAATTACTCCTGAGCATCAGGTCTGTCCCAGAGTGTGGTTAACAAACCAAGTGACACTTTATTGGAGAAAATCAATTTTTCCATAGCCAGGGGGTATCAACTGCAGATAGGTTCTTGGTTAGGACTGAGATGCATTTATTAATTTTGAGATGAGAATTACTGAACAATGCAATCATAAGAAGAGTCGATGGCTGCTAGGTTATGGGAAAGGAGCACATGACACCACAGAAGCAGAAGGTACATTAAAAACAACCTTCCGGAGTGAGGAAGGCGGCCCATTTGGTAAAAGCTGGTCATGCAGACAACAGGACTTGAGCTTGATCCCCGGCAATCCCACCACTGGGAAAGCAGAGGCAGGCAGAACCCTTGAGGCTCACTGGCCAGCCAGTCTAGTCCAGTTAGCAAGCCTCACATTCCAGTAAGAGATCCTGCCTCAAAAGTCCAGGTGGGCAGCATCCTGAACATGTCACCAAGGTTACTGTGACCTCTACATCTGTACACACATGTGCCACTCACACAGATAGCATTTTCATGCCTAACTATAATCATAACATTAATCTGCTCCTTCTTTTATAAATCTGATTTAAAATTTTAGATATCTAAAAGGATAAAATACTTAATCTTTAACATCTTACTAGAAATTTAGTGTTTGTAACTATTCTGTTTATAGTAAGTACACAGTTTTATTTCTTAAAAATTGTATGAATTTTCAGCACTTTTCTTTTCCTATTATCTGCATCTATTTTAACAGATACCAGAAAATTTAATTTCTGCAAAGACATGCTAGTTTTATTATTTCATTACCATTATCAATCTGTTTAAATCAAAACCAAGATATATTGGAAAGTATATGGTAGGACATACATACATACATACATACATACATACATATCTCACCATACAAACTGACCATGTTATATTTAGGAATATACATAGACATAAATGTGTATAACCATAATTAATAAAAATAGACCATGAATTTGGAGGAGAACAGGGAGGGGTATTAGGAAAGTGTGGAGAGAGGAAAAGGGAGGGAGAAAAGTTGTAATTAAATTATAATCTCAAAAACAAAATAGTCAAACATTTACAGTAGTTCTTTGAAAGACTAAAATTGATTTAATAACAATTCATATATTTTATCTTCATTATGTATGCACACACTGGCTCCCATGGAGGCCAGAAGCTGGAGCGGCAGGTGCTTGTGAGCAGTATCATGTGGGGGCTGCGAGCTGAACAGTCCTCTGGAAAGCAGGAAGCACTCTGAGATGCTGAACCACTCACTGCTCCTGTCTCAGACTCTTTCACAGGAAGACATGACCAGCAAAGCCACAGGACTCTATTCTCTCATGTCAGATGGGAGATGACCAACCCAGGGACTCTGACTTTAAAAATGAGCTTATATGGTCTTGTCTTTGAACAAAGTGCTATTTTTAGATGCATAAAATAGAAGAGAAAGATTCTAATTTCACAGAGTTTCTCTAAGCAAAGAGTAATGCTGCTGTTTATTAAAAGAAGCTTATTGCTACTACTTTGGATAAGGTCATTATTGGCTTCTATGGTAAAATCAGGTAACAGAGTCACAGAATTACTCAATGGGAGAATTCAAACATTTCTGATTTTTAATTATCTCTCCTCTCTCATGTCTTTCTGTCTGTCTCTGTCTGTCTCTCTCTCTGTGTATGTGTTGTATTTATGTGTGTATTTATTAGTTAAGTGTAGTAGTTCTTGAAACATGCCCTGGAATAACAATTTCAACACCACCTTGTGGATCTGATAATTTTTGCATGGCTATAGGCCCCATCTCAGATCTTCAGAACCAGAAACAATAATGGTCAAACCAATGAGTCAACAGCATTCCAGGTGATTCTGATACATACAATTTCTAAAACCAGTGGCATAGCATGTCTTTAAAATGTATCAAGTTTTTTGAATTTTGTATTAACAGTATCTACAGATGGATCAATTGCACAATTTAAAATCAATTTAAGAGAAACAAGAAATCAATCATACAAATGCCTAAAACATTTTCAGCAACATGATAAACCACACACAGGAGGAATTATCATAGAATGTAAAGTCCTCATTGATATGTCAAGAAGCTAGAAAGCAGAAATGGAAAGATGGCCTTGGGTAATAACTGTATGTCTTATCAAGGCAGGAATTAGAGTAAGCACATTATACCCAGGGAGAGCATATGAGGGCAGAATGCTGGGCGTTGCCTGCTCACTAGGCAGCAGTCTACCACAGGCTGGCTGGCCAGCAGGAAGCAGGTCTGATGAAGACCACTTGCCATGAACGTGTGCACCTTCATGCTTCTGTTATTCAGAGTATTTTCTATCAACTTACAGAAACTCTTCTGCTCTTGTCCTGCACTCTCCTCTCAGTATATTACAGTCTCTACACCCTGACTTCATGTCAGTTCACCTCCATCCATCTGTCCTTCTTGGTTTTGAAACTATTTGTTCTTTGTTCCCTCACTACTTTTACTTCCTCAATGTTTTTGAACAGAAAACTTTCTAGGCTCATTTGAAAATGAATAAATGAAACTAAAGATCCATATCTACTTTAATTCCCTATATAAGTAAGTAAGTTTCCCATGAAGCCTTAGGGAGCCACTTCCAGTCAAACCTCCAGAGTAGCTTTCCTGGCTTCAGCAATGGAAGGTAAGAAATCAGAAAGTGTTGGGATATTGTTTTAATCATTGTAAACTATAACCAGTAACTTTGGTTCTTTGTGTTTTTTCATTCTTACAGGAACTGAACTTTCTATTTTTACTACAATGTTTTATTCCTAAATAACTTAGAGAGTTAGTAACAGTTAATTACAAAAAAAAAAAAAAAAACCCTGAGAGAATAAACTAAGAAAAGCTGACCTAACTGGAAATCAAAGTTTGTCAAACTCCAACTAACCAAGCACTCAATAACCAACCAACCTACCAACCAATGACCAAGGGCTACACAGTCAACACATTCAGCTGTGAGAACCACATTGCCTTTGCCCATTAAAAACAATAATCTTAATCCTTTGTAATTTTTTCAAAACAATGTCAAACAGTTCTTGACTTTGAGAGCCATAAAAATCAATCTAAGGGATGGATTTGGTGCATTAGACATAATTTATTGACTTTTGTTTTAAACAGTTGTACAAAAGATTAAACACAATACAGATAAGTCCACTTTTTGAATTCAATTTTTTAATGAAAAACACAGGAAGAATGACCAAAAATAAAGATCAGTTCCTACTTGAAATGAAGTCTGGAAAATATGCCAATATCAATCAAAGATGTAACCCAGCAGTGGTCTGGGTGCTGTAATACCAACCTGCTTCCAAGACATGCCCACTGGTGCATGAGTGACCTAACTACTCTAGCAGTGACCAACCACTGACTGGATGTGGGCATGTTCCATGAAAGAGAGTACTGGTTAAAGGTCATGGCTAGGGAGGACATAAAGCATATGGCAGAATCTACAACTGTTATTTTGCTAAGAGGATGTGTAGTTAAACTTCTAAAAACTTACACGCATACCCATAAACTAGTGCTGTTCCCAATCTCACACAGTGAGTGATAGTTATGAGTGGAGACTCAGAACCCGGACAAATGGCTGAAAATAAGAAACTGCTGAGTATGTAGCATTAAATAGGGTGTCTATATAACAGACCCTGAGGCATGGGGAACACTGCAGAAGAGGGGAAGGGTTGTGAAAGACAGAAGGTAGCACAGTCTAAGGCGCTCTCTTCTGGACCTAATGTGCTCACTGCAATCAACAACACATAGCAGATGTGACAACTTGTACAAGACCTGCAGGAAGCAAGAAGAGTCCACAGGCTAGAGGGGTATGAAGATAATGGGACAGATGGGGAGTGTGACCAAATGGAACTTAATATAAGAAAGACTAGCACAGAAAGAAAGGGGGAGTAGAAACCATAGCTTTATTTTTGTTGTTTTCCGTGTGTGTGTGTGTGTGTGTGTGTGCAAGAGAGAGAAAGAGAGAGAGAGAGAGAGAGAGAGGGAGGGAGGGAAGGAGGGAGGGAG
>NW_021604747.1:1947489-1955746 GCF_004785775.1 Grammomys surdaster | reverse complement strand
AGAGATAGAGATAGAGATAGAGATAGAGATAGAGATAGAGAGAGAGAGAGAGAGAGAGAGAGAGAGAGGACAGAGACAGACACAGACACAGAGAGAGACATATTTTCATGTTCGTGGCCACAGGTGAGGCTGACACTGAAAGTCTGTCCTTGACAACTCTTGCCCTTTGCTACGTTAATCAAAGCAAGACATGCTGCCGTAACTATTCTTGCTATCCAGATTGCTCTGGAGAATCCTGCCTTCACCTTCCAAGGCTGGAGCTGCATGGCTGCTGTCACACTTACCTGACATTTACGTGGGTCCTGGAGACCTGAACTCAAATCCTCCTAGTTATACAACAAGCACTTTAACCACTGAGTCATCGTCCCAGCCCCCAAACCAGATCTTTAAAAGAAACTTTATTCTGCTTTTAATGACAGTTACTACAGTGGTTGGAATGACAATGGCTCCCCTAGTCTCATGCACTTGAAAGCTTGGTCCACCCAGATGGTGGAATTGTTTAAGTGAGGATTAGGAGGTGTGGCCTTGGCCACTTGTCCTTGTCCTTGTGGATGGAGATGCAGGCTCTCAGCTATTGCTCCAAGTCGGTGCACCTGTTGCCATGAACCTCACCATGGTGATGAACTTTAACTCTCTAAAACCATAAACCCAAATTAAACACGTTCTTTCATTAGTTACGCTCATCATAGTGTTTTATTACAAAAACAAAAACAGTAACTAAGATAGCCATAGAATTAATAAGCTAATCACTATCACGTACAGTTATATAACCTAATTAAATTAAACTGGACAAATTTTTTTTCATTTATTTATTTACTTTACATTGCCCCACCCCTCAGTTCCACCCTCACAAACCCCTTCCCTTATTATCTCCTCTTCTCCTCAGGGAAGGGGACACACCCAATGGGTCCCCTCCCACCCTGGCACATCAGGTTTCAGCAGGACTAAGTGCATCCTCTTCCACTGAGGCCAAACAAGGCAGGGGAAGGGGATCCAAAGGCAGGCAATAGTCAACAACTGGAATGGATAGCCTCCATTCCAATTCTTAGGGGCCCCACATGGAAACCAAGTTGTACTTCTGCTACAAATGTGTAGGTGACCTAGATCCAGCCCCTGTATGCTCTTTGTGTACTGTATAGTAACTAGTGAGAAAGGAAAAAAATATTTGAGTTTTTTTAAATATAAATTTATTTATTCTTTATGTGCATGAGTGGTTTGCCTGCATGTATGTTTATCTACCACGTACATACCTAGTGCCAAGGGAAGCCAGAAGAGGGACTTTGATCCTCCGGAACTGGAGTTATAAGACAGTGTAAACCACCATGTGGGGCTGGGAATCAAACCTAGATCCCCTGGAAGGACGTCAGGTGCTTTGAATCATTGATCCATCTCTCCATCCCCAAGAAACACTCTTACTCTAGATGAGAGACAAACTTCCATTTTAGAGATCCAGAGTTCATGGCAGTCCACCTATACGTCCCAGGTACAGAATCTGAATTTGAATGCACAATAATTTCACCTCTCATTTCATGTGTTTGGGAACAGAGAAAAATTCTACATAATTACCATATGTTGACAAAGTGAAATTATCCTCACAGCCAGAAACTAAGGCTAACTAGCTGGGAGCAGAGGAGGGAGAGCATGCTTAGCAAGCAGGGCCCCAGCTTCCAACACTAGACTAGACCAAACCAAACCAGAACAAAGACGGTAACTCCCACTTTTTATTTTATGACTGGAGGAGTTTTGAGTGGTTCAAAGGTCACAGCTGGGACAAACCTTCCTGAGCCCGACCTTCTCACATAGCTTACAGTTGGAGTCTTGCTGCTTTCTCATCTTCTGTACTCACAGCCACAGAACGTGCTGTCCACTTCTTACCACCTATTCACACCGTACATATCCACAGACCCCAGGTAAACTCTTCTACTTCAGGCCTTACTCTTTCTGACATTGTATCCCATCCTTCAATTCTCCAGAATCTACTAGGAATCAGTTAGCACGAATGGCTAGTGACACAATAACTTGTGTCACCACAAGGTTGTGGTGTGCTCCAAGTCTCTCCCCACCGTCTCAGGCTACAGCACCATTACAAACATGATGCACAGTTACTAATTAATTATTAAACAAATTTATTTATGGAAACATGGTCTGACTGGTAAAGGTGAATCTGAATTAAAGATTAAACTTTGAAAGAAGAAAACTACAATTAAATTAACTTGAACATTTAATCTTAAAAAGTGTACCTGCCCTCTTATAAGTGGCAGCCCAAAGCCAGATGAAATTCTATAAACTGCAAAGCATGACCACGATTGTTTTGCTGTTGCTCTTCCTTCCTCAAAATTGTGATGAGGTAATAAACTGTCCTGACTCTAGTTCAATTTGTAGTCTAAGACAGCAGCGAATCATTACTGATGGCTATAAACCATTAAATCTACTCAGTAGTTCACTCTTCCTAAGGCACTTGTCATATCTCTATAGAAAATTTCTCAGGTCCAATTTTGCTAGGCAGTGCTGTGGGGTAGGCAGAGTTGTCCTGTGATCCTGAAACCCAGTCTTCCAGCTGTACTCTGTGGTCATGGCTTCTCCTTGGGTCCCCTGCCTGTGCCTGGGCTGAGGACAGAACTCTCCATCTTTCAGTCCATCCCTAACAAAATCTAATGAGCACTTATTTCAGTTTATTAGTGTTGAAGAGAAACTAGGTCAATCACTGACATAAAGAAGCTCACTTCCAGGTGTGGTGACTGTGCTAACCAACGGCAAGAATATAATGATAAAAATGCAACTATTAAGTGTGAAGGGATTTTAATAACAGCCTTCATATAAAGTATATAGGAAATGCTATTCTTGCAATAAAGATAGTGCCACTCTAAGAAAGGTATACAGTATATGAATGCATAGATAGGAAAATCATCATGTAAACATTGATCAGAAGCATCCAAGGATGCCAAGGGAGAAGACAGTTTTCCATAGGCTGAAGGAACTTTGTTAGTACACCTGCTAATCAACGTATGTACAGTCGCTCATTGACTAAGCTAATGAGTTCTTACTTGTGGGAAACAGAACTGAGCAATGCTTCATATATACCTGAAATATTGGAAGTCAAACCCATCACTGTCCTCTAGCACTTAAAATTCAAGCAACCCTCTGTCTCCCCAGCATTTGGACTTAATAGAAGAGACCATCACTAACTTCTGCCACAGTGTCTTTATATTTCCTATCTGGTTAACTCTCTCACATGCTATAAAACTCTAACCCACAGCTATCCCCACAAATGTGCAGTCTTCATCCTCACTGCCTCCATACTAGCTTGAGCCCCATTGTCTCTGTCTTAGCTGCACTGTGAAGCTCACCTGGAGCATTATACAACTACAAGAATGACTCGTAACTTGCTCAACAACACAGATCTTACAGTTTTGCATTTGGCTTCCATCACGTAAGTGAGTACATCCTGCATGTTGCTATTTATATAAAGTTCAGCACAGGCACACCAGGGGTGTGTTGGAACCCAGGCACGGTGGTTCCTCCATGAATGTGGGGCAAGGCTGACGGGAAGGAGAGAAAAATGAGGAGTTTGAGCTTCTGGTGATGCTTCCCGATATGATCAGTTGTGATGAACCTTGAAGCTCCAGACCTCCAGTATGCTCACTGCTCTGCAGCACAGCAAGCTCTAGGTAAAAGCTTAGGGAAAATACAAATCTGGCAGCCGCTGTCTTCTTTCTGCTCTTGTATTGATGCCAAATGACAAACATCTAACAGACTGGGACGGCATCTCGCCAGACACCCTCATCTCCTGTGTCTGAAAATCTTTGGTCTTGAGTATATCTTGTCCTCCTTTCCCTTCGGAGCCTTCACATCCATCATACCTACAGCCCAGAATCCTGTTTGGTTCCCATTTGTTTTACAAACTCCCACTGATGACAAGGATTCAGTTAAAGTTTCATTTCTACAGCTAAAAGTAACATGCTGTGCTCTGTCTCAGACCTCTGTCCCCAAAGCTGTGCTTCTCTCCTGCACACATCTTCCATGGACTGAATTACAAGGGGCAGGAAATATTTTATTTATCATTCTGTTGTCATAGTTTTCCATGTTTTCAATGATTGATTAGATAACTTGATTTATTCCCTATCTAGGACTTGAAAGGTAGCTATGGCAGAATTTCAGAGTCTAAAATATTTCAGTAAAACTGAAATTGTTAAGAGCATTTAATACACAAACATGAAGGACATACATGAAGGCTAAGTTGTTAACACACAGAAAGACATGCACGTAGGCAAATAAAGGCATGTTTAAAGGTTCTCATGATTGTCTACAAGTCCTAGTGCAAACAGCAACCTGCAGTAAAATGTAAACCTCCTTAAAAATGTAAACAACTGTAAATCACTGTCATCACACAGAAGCTGGATTGTGTTTGATGATATGAAAATTAAGGCTCTGACATTAACTTAATAACTTGGCCAAATAATCATTTTGAATGAGAAGATAATATTCAATATAGCTACCTATACCTTAAAAGAAATCACCACTACACATCAGATATGTGTCAGTGGTGCTTTGACAAAAGTCTTGATACAAAGGATCAGGTGCTTAGCAACAGGGAGTTTACACAGAAAGTGATTAAGTTATCAAGTGTTTTACAGACCCTCTGATGGTCACCTTAGCATCTTTAAACAGGGCCTAAAACTGAAGTTTTTTTTCTTTCTGTAGCTTTAAACTGTAGTTTTAGAAATAACATTGAAGCCTTTAAGCAAAAGAAAATCAGTCTTGTGAACAAAAGTGAAAACCCAAATATGAGTCACTAACATACTCTTTACTGTTAAAAAGTATTAGCTAGAAAAGGCTAAACACCTTATTTATATATAGATGTAGGTGTTAATTAGACAAAATTATTCATGCCTTAGAAATTTGGAGTTAGGGAAAATAAGAGTCTTACACAAACATAAGATATTTCCAGACACGGAAATGTGTAACACTTCAGTTTGAAAATGACAATACTCTGCTACCCAAGCCCACCACTACCAACCATGACTGAGACCTTGCAGGTGACTGTTTTAGCCTTAGAATTTTCTTTAAAATAACTACTTTTTAAAAAAAAGCTTCTCTGCAACTCTTGTTCTCTGAAGGATGCAAAATCATAAACAGTCTTGGATACAGTCTCCTAGGTGACTGGGTTAGGAATGGACCATAGCTTATGCTCTGAGTGCAAGAACTGCAGCATACTGTGGCAGTTGGGCGCATCTGCCTAAAATGGCCATGATGCAGAATGACCCCTGCAGTCTGTCTCTCTCGTGAAGACTGTAGAGCCAGTATAAAAACCCACTGCCTTTACAGAACTTCCATGCTGTCTTTGAAACCTAAGAGGAGTCATATCAATATAACTAAGGAGGTTACTAAAAATTAAAAACAAGCTACTAAAATATACTTAAACTGTTAAAATGTGATGTTGAGATTTTTGTTCTTCTGCAAAAGAAGTGTAAAGAGAAACGAAGACACTGTTAAGGTGTCAGAACCCAGTGGTCACTACCAGCTTTCATAAGCAATGGCAAGTGCTTAGACAGATGCTGCTCAAAGTCTACCCCAATGCTCAGCAATCAATATTCTGTGCCCATGTCTGCCAACCTGAGTGTCAGGAGCCAGCTACAGTGCTGGCCAGTGCCAGGACAGAGTAGAGTGGCCAAGGTCTAGAAACCTACCGAGATTACTGTTTAGGTGAGAGATTCCTCAGAAGGCACAGAATCAAAACGTGAACTTGACAACTCACACTTTATAAACTCAGGTTACTAATCACTCAGTTTCATATACCTTATACCTCAATTCAATAGTGTAGATTTTAGATGTTTCAGTGTAAACATGGAGTACCTGTCATGGGAAATCCCTCTTTGTCTTAAACTTTCCCATGCTCTAAGAAGGTTCCCACTTTGGAGACTCTTTCAGGACAGTCTCTACCTTCTCAGTCCTACAAGTTTCCAGACTGCACAGTGATGTCTCACTGAAGTTAAACTGAGACAACATCAAATACAACATAACCAACTCAACTTAGATAAATTAAGCAGGGGTCATAATTATGCTAAATAAGCATTTATCTGGAGTTCAAATTGAACAAGGCATCTATCCTATTTTGCTTTCTGCTTTCTGTTAAAACTGGGAACTCAAAACAAGGTTCCCAATGAGGCTTCCCAATGGACAGATTAAGAAAACAATGAAGGCCCCATTCATTCTTTGTCCAGATCCATCCAATCAAATACAGTAGCTACTAGCCACAGGTAGCAAAACAGCCCTTAAAGTGTGGCTAGCCCAAAAGGAGACAGCCATAGTGTAAAATATATACCACACTTTGAATACTTAGTATGAAAAGCAACAGGTCTCATAAATTTCTGTAAGTGGTTAAGTGCTAAAATATTATTTGGATAGGCTGGGTTAAACAAAAATCTAATGACAATTAATTTTGGTTGTTTTTACTCATTTCAATTTGGCTACTAGCAGCATTAAAGCCATCAGAATTAAGTTACTTATGACCAGAATATGACTTTTAATTTTTACAAGACAGTGAGGGTCTCTATGCCTCCAAAGAGTCTCAGTTCCCTTATCCTCCTGGTAGACACAGAGGGTAGCCTCACTCCCCAGCTTCCTTACCATTGTCGGTCAGGAGCAGGATCTAAACAAGAAGATCAAGCTTCCAATAAGGACTGTTTGCATGGATGCCCTAGGATTGCTTTAAAAAATAATAGCAAACATAGATCTGAATACTAATGAAGGCAAAACCAGAAAGTCGACTTTTAATAAATCTTTCTTAATTTAAAAGTAGCAGTATGCAGTAGCATTTATATACATGCTTACATGAGAAAAAGATGCTCGCTGTTGACTACGGTTCCTGCACATTAGGGCAGCCACAGGATCAATAGTTCACCTTGTTCCCTATGGATGTGGGGCACATTATTACTGACAATACAATTGTTGCTACAGAGCTTACTTTTGGCAATGCAGACAAAGACAAGAACAGTGGCTCCCATGTTATATTCAGATGCCGCACAACTGGTGAGAAATTAAAACAATGGCAAAACTGGTGGAAATTTTAAGTTTTAAATGATTTACTTATCTTTATTTTGTATGTGTGACTGTTCTGCCTGCACGTTGGTGCCTGTAGAGACAGACTATAAGAAGATATTAGATCTACTGGGACTTGGGCTACAAGTGGTTCTGAGAAGTGCCGTGTGTGTGGACACCTGACCCCAGGCTCTCTGAGAACAGCTAGTGCTCTCTAACTGCTCAGCTAGCTCTAACCCCCAATGCTCATTGTTTTTTTAAAGGTATGTGTAGGAACTTTTAAAATTAAATATAATTTTACAACAAAAATTCATAATAAAGCTTTAATTTGAATAAGAAATATTCTGTATTACTAAACATCACCATACAATTTCAGGTTTATGTTTTATTTACAAATTCCTTCCCAGTTAGCTAAAGAGTTCTATTTACCTACTCTCTTCTAGAAATGAAAAAAGATCAAGTAAACTGTATGTGTATATGTACGTATGTGTATTTACATTATAAATACCTAAGCCTCCATGTAATATAACCTGTGTTAGAGTTACTTATGAGGTTTTCATTTTTAAGTTACCTGCAATGGGACTAGCTCTGATTCTACTTTTTCTCACTCTAACAGTTACAGGGGTTATTTTCCTTCAACACAATTTACTAAGCAGGTACAGGAAGGAGCGTGTTTTTGAAAGGAGGGTGATGTTAGTTGGTAGGTCTGCCAAACAAAGTCAACAAGATTCTCTCCAAAGTTGAAGTTTCATACGGTCACCTCCAGTGCAGCTTGTCTCCATGCCCAGCAAGAAATGATGAGTGAGTGAAGTGGACAGGTGTTCCCTCACTCAGGTGAGTGAGTGAAGTGGACAGGTGGTATTCTCCTCACTCAAGTGAGTGAGTGAAGTGGACAGGTGGTGTTCTCTCACTCTGGTGAGTGAGTGAAGTGGACAGGACTTCACTCACTTGAGTTCACTCACTTGAGTGAGTGAAGTGGACAGGTGTTCCCTCACTCAGGTGAGTGAGTGAGTGAAGTGGACAGGTGTTCCCTCACTCAGGTGAGTGAGCAAAGTGGACAGGTGTTCACTCACTTGAGTGAGTGAAGTGGACAGGTGTTTTCTCACTCAGGTGAGTGAGTGAAGTAGACAGGTGTTCCTCACTCAGGTGAGTGAATGAAGTGGACAGGTGTTCCTCACTCAGGTGAGTGAGTGAAGTGGACAGGTGTTCCCTCACTCAG
>NW_021604747.1:1920283-1947479 GCF_004785775.1 Grammomys surdaster | reverse complement strand
CCTCACTCAGGTGAGTGAGTGAAGTGGACAGGTGTTCCCTCACTCAGGTGAGTGAGTGGACAGGTGGTGTATTTCCTCCCCACATTTAGCACTGTCGTGCAATTCCCAATGCACAGTACCAGGGAACTCTGTTAGGATTTAGCTTCTTGTTGGAAGCCAAACTTACCTTACCTAGCACTAACCTACTTCTAACACAGATGGCATTTTCTATAAGAAGAAGTTTTAGTAAAACTGGGTTCCTGTGTGAGTTGTCTGAATCACTCTCCACTTTGCTTTCTGAGACAGGGTATCCTCAAGCTGTCTATGTTGGCTGGTCAATCAAGTCCAGAAATCGGACTTCCCTCTAGTCACTTTCCTTGAGTAGACACAGGCTGCCACACCCAGTTTTGCACATGGGTGGTGGGGACGGAACCCCAGGTCCTCATGCTTGTGTTTCAGGCACTTTACTGATGAAGAAGCCATATCCCTAGGCTCTAGTTTAAAAAACAATAAAACAAAACTTAAAAAATTAATAATCTTTAAGGCATATTCCACTTACAAACAGTGAAAACTCTCGCTGGACAGGTGATGTCCTGCCCACAGGAGTGGGTAGTCCAGGTCTGATGCTCTCAGGCCCTCAATGGAGCACTCCAAAGCCAGGCCTGCATTAGGAGCTTGGCCTCACAGTGTGTGCTCACTGCCCAGTGCTTACCTTTAAAGAACAAGGTGGCTGACACAAACTGATCGAGCTCTCAGCCCACCTCCAAGAACACTGAAAAAGATCTGCAGAAGGTTCTTGGTGCGGGAGGGACCTCTACAGTCTTCTTGTGGTGGAAGTTTAAGATTATCCTGAAGGAGGAGAGAAGAGTAAGATATTACCCTAAGACCACACCACAGGGGTCAAGTTTATCTTCTATTACAAAACAAGGCTCTGAAGAAAGAATTAGATTGAATTGTGTCAATTCTAAAAGGTCACATTTTCTTTGTTTAAAAATTATCTTCTGTTCAAATAACACTACATGTTCAAGTACTGTGCCCTACATCAAACCTTGAGAAATTTAAGCTCTCCTTATCTCTGGGGAATTAAAAAACTGGAAAAGTCTCAGTAAAAATCTGTGTTGCAAATGACCCCAATCAAACATTAAACCTTAATAAACATGACTGATACAATCCATAATCCTGCCTGAATCCACCTGTTAGAGTATGAGGGCCAGGACGAGACTCTTGTTCTTGTTTTTAATGTGGTGGACATTTAGTAAGCTCTAAAAGTTTTCATGAATAGAAGGAATACTAAAAAACTAAGTATTTACAAAGTCAAAATTTAAATAAAATGAAATAAGACTACATGTTTTAATTTTGAAAATATATCCTTTAAACAATATTAACAATATAAATCTTAATCATATATTAAATGTTGAAATGTTCCTAAATGATCAGGAAAAATGATCAAAGTATGTTATTACAACCAATAGTTCTGACTAAGAATGGAATAACATACTATCTGACAAGCTATCAAGTATTAGAATATTAACAGATGGAATGTGATACGCCTTTTTCTACTTTAGCATTTCTTTCCATCGTATGGAAAGTTGGACAAGTTCTGTGATAAAATGGTTAACTATAGCTCTAATGCTGCCTGAATAAGCTATAAAATCAGAAGATGCCATTCAATCAGTATGATCTCCATATAGAGTTTTAAGAGTGTGTATATTATATTTTTTAAACATGTAAAACTCAATAATGAAGACTCTTCATTTATTTTCTATTAATTTGTAGAATATTGCTAAAAACAAATGGCCTTCCTCAAAGTGTTGGCCAACTATTGAGACTAATTATTTGGTAGGATAAGAAGAGACACTGAAGCCACTTGATCATAGCTGCTGATAAGGACTATATATAAGTTAGAAAATCAAGTCTGCAAGGGCACAGGGCTTAGGATTCTGTCTAGTTGCATATTCTGAAAGTGTGGAGCAGGTCTTCAAGATAAACTGGAAACTGTAACAGCACATTTTATTCAGGACAGAGGCTCCCAATTATTGTTCAGCAAGACTACAAGTGTGGAAAGTGTCAAGAAGTTTAGGGCTGGTGCTCACTCAGAGTCACTGAGCAAACAACAGAACAGGCTGTAACAGGAGGACAAAGTGTCCTGATGATAAAGAGTATCTAAATTATGGTGTGACTATAGTCTAAAAAGTATGTATATATGCACAAAAAGCCAAAGTTCCTGTGATCTATACCTATCAGAGCAGAAATAGCAAACAGTAAATTACAGCTGGATTTGGTATTAAAGTGGTGCCTCCTCTACTTTTCTCAGTAGTGGAAATTGTTTAAATGATTCAAATGAACAGAAATCATAAAATAATACCCTCTCTCTGTCTCTCTGTCTGTTTCTCTTTCTCTTTCTCTCTCTCTCTCTCTCTCTCTCTCACACACACACACACACACACACACACATACACACACACACACTTTATGACACATATTACTGTGTGTGCTTTTATTTCCTTTCCCTTAAAAGGCTACAGTGTCCTTTTTGTTGAAACTATTTGCAACCCTATAACTGCCTTGAAGGGTTCAAACAGCAGGGGTTGGAATCACTACTGCAAAGGTGAAAACAAACTTTGGTACCTTTAACAATTTATTACTAGAACAAAAGAATCCTAATCAATAGAGAAAGAAAAGCAATCTGCAAATTAGACTAAAGAACCTTTACATTTCCTTAACGAAAAGTGCTGAACATCCACAGCTATTATAAAAATGCAGATTAAAACCATCTTGAGATTCTATCTCATCCTAGTCAGAATGGTTAAGGTAAAAAAAAAAAAAAAAACAAGTAACAAATTCTGACAAGAATGTACCAGGTAAACAGTTAGGTAATCAGGAGCTCCTCCTGTATGTTGTGAGTGGGAAGGACGAGCAGTACAGGCCCTATGGAAATCAGTATGAAGGCTTCCTAAAAGTGTAACACGAACTACCATACGACCTAGCTATACCACCTCTTGGTATATACACAAAGACTGTGTGTCTCACCAGAGAGCTTGCACACACATTTATTGCTGCTCTATTCATCAAGGAAACAGAAGCAGCCTAGATGTCACCAACTGATGGGTAATGAAAATGTGATAAACACAAAAAACCTTTATTGTGCCATAAAGAAAAATGAAATCATGAAAAATGAAGCTGGAAATTATATTATATAACATCACTCAGGTTCACAAAGGCAAATGCACATCTGTTCTCTCTTGCACAAGGATTCCAGCTTCTGATCTAATTTTCATGTATGTGTATTTGCCAGAGAGAGTATGTGCCAAGGCCAGAAAACTAGAAGGGGAGAGAGAGAATGGAAGGAGAAGGAGGAGGAAGAAGAGGAGGAGAGGGGGAAGAAGGACAGGGAGAGGGGAAGGAGAATGGGAAGGCTCCCTCACGCCCTGACCCCTCCCTGAGGTTATTAGGAAGGCCCAGGTCACAAGTCCTCATTCCTCCTTGAGGATCACTGGCAGCTACTGTTTGCTTGGAAAAGGAGAGATACTTTGTTTAGCCATATAGATAGCCCCTGAAGGTGATCAAGATCCTGCAAATAAATTATAACCATGTCCTGTAAGAAATGCTATTTTACACACACACACACACACACACACACACACACACACACGCAGAGAGCATGGAAGTATAAGATGGACTATTTGAGAAGAGGGAGGGGATCAGCAATTGATTGGGGTGAATATGATCAAAACACATTATATACATGTATGGAGGGTTATAATGAGGATTATTATTATGTATAATCACTATTCTAACAAAAAACTCAGAAACAGAAACACTATAATCAATCTCAGCAAACAAGCCCAAAAGGTACAAGTTAAAGACAGGAGATTCATGTTGAGATACTTGGGAAGCTATAAATTAATATATGTAAAAAACAATGTGTTTTCATTTCATAGCATGAATACATTTTATTTTTTCAGAAAAGAATTTTTACTACATATATTTGGAAATTAAAAACAACTGGTAACTTCATAAATTTTCACTATTGTGGAGAATTAGGGATGTCAGTGTGTGTGCCCAAGACAGAAACACATACATTCTATAAATAACAAGAAAACTGACATATTAGAAAACTAGTAATTTCAGTAGATTTATATCCTGTATTCATCTGTGGCATGACAGAGACCAGATCTTAGAGCTCCTGATTCAAGCTTAAGATTCTTTAAATGTCTCTATTCTTCCTAAAAGAGCAATGGCATAGACAGAGTAAATCCCCAATAAACGCTTGTTAGCTGGCTGCCTTAAAACTACCAGTGGGGCAGTCTCTAGATGACCCAGCATAGGGGAATGCTAGGGCACTGAGGTGCAGGTCCATAGGCAGGTTGGGGAGCACCCTCATAGAAACAGGGGGAGGAGGAGTGAATAGGGGGTGTGTGGAGGAGAAACTGAGAAGGAGGTTAACATTTGAAATGTAAATAAATAAAATAACCAATTTTTAAAAACTAATATGGGGAAGGGAGACCATGTTTGTAGTGCTAAAATTATCTTTCACTCAGCATCTTGCAATGAGAGAAATGTTTCTATATTGCAAACCAAAAGATACACTAGATTATAAAATATAAATTTAGGTTTATTTTTATGTATTAAAATTTTAGATACACTTACTCCATGTGTATGTTTTGCATGTATGTATGCATGCATGCATGCATGTATGTATGTATGTATGTATGTATGTATGTATGTATGTATGTATATGCATCGCATGTGTGTCTGGTATCTTCAGAGGTCAGAAGAGGGTATCTGATCATTAAGAACTGTAATTACAGATTGTTGTGAGCTGAAAATTGAACCCGGGCCTTTGCAAGAGCAACAAGTACTTTTAACTGCTGGGCCGTCTCTCCAAACCCATTTTACTTTATTATTTAAATACAAATATTTGTACTTAAAACTGATTTAGTTTATAAGCTCTCTTTTTGCATATGTGAACTTCAAAGCCATAGAATCACAGTTCAAACAACGTGTCATCTTAAACTTCACCCTAAAATTGTTTTTCCAGCAAATGCATTACTTGGAAAACATCATTTAGGTCTGAATATATCTGTATGAGACATCAACTTAAAAGGTATGGCATTTATAGAAAGTCTTACAACTTAAACATTCTCAATATAACATAGGACTATGCTAGCACAATACTTTGTTTTCCAACAAGTTAATAATCATCATTATGTTTTTTTAGGGTTACAAATCCATAGTATAAGTTGGATCTATTGATGAAAATATGCTGTATTGGGAGTTTCACAAGGTAGAGAATATTCAACACAATCTTTTCATTTGTAAGCTTACTACACTTTGGTTTATCTTTCACGAAGTACATACAGGTGTTTGATATTCCTTCTTAGATGAGAAGGTTCACTCTCATTTGGCTGGGATAGTCAAGAGTCTTGGGCTAAATGCTAAGGTGATCTCTTCCTAGAAATGCAATTCTGGAGGCCTTTTAGAGTGTCTGCTGGACTGCAGTTGAAGAGGAACACAGACGAGGTGAGAGAGCCCCTGGCCTCTTACTTCACAGCAAATGATAACAGGTCTTGGCAATTAATACGATCTGTATATTGGAGGTAAATTCTTTGGAGTGACTGAAAACATATACATCACATAAAGTCCTCTATTCTGTAATTATTTCAGGTGGCTCAAGTTTGTGAGTCAGGTGGAGCAGGATTCTGGTGCTGGGCATTGAGTCCAGAGCCTTGTGCATGTTACAGAAGCACTCTACCTTAGGCTGCATGGCCAGCCGAGGCAGAACATCTGACAGAGGACTGTTACCATTATTATTATATATATGAACACTAACATATGAAGCCATCTATGCAAAGCACTTTCTACATATTAAATACTGGTCCAAGAATGTAATATGCATTAAATAACCTAATTTTCTGCATGATGTATACTTCTGTTTCATGTTAGACAGCAGGAAGCAGCACATGATGTACACTCCTGTTTCATGTTAAGAGAGCACAGGGAGTGTTGTAAAGCTCTGAATTCTCCCAGTGTAGGTACTAATAACAATCCAGCTAGTCCTACCTAGAGACCAGCTTAACTACAGTGTAGAAGTGCTTATGTAAAACTGCCCAGCAGAATCTTATTAAATGTCATGTCTAATACATAATATCCATGACAGGTGCTATGAGTTTGCAGTGATGGCACATGTGGCAGGTGGTCTGTGCATGTCCTGCCATATTCACTGTTTTAGTAACTTGAAAACCTTCCATACAGGTTTTTTGTATTAATGAGATATACACTGTTTTGTTTTCTAGGAAACATGTTCAAAGACTTCCTGTCATTTGTTTTATGCCAAACTGAAACCTTTTTCAGAAGACAGGTAATGTTTTGGTTCATCTATTAGTAAATTAATAGCACTCTAGAGATCAACCTGAAGTTCCTTTAAGAACGGACTTTTGTTTTTGCAATGCCACAAGGCACTGCATTGTGACTATGTTCAATGTCTGTGTTCTGTGCTAAGCTACAACCCAAGGATCACAGTCTTAGCACAAGGCCCAGTGTCCAGTGCACTATCTAGCACACAGCAGGTCCCAGTACATAGTCATTTGATGTGTAAATGGGATTTACCTTCTTTCTTTTAGGTGTACTCAGTAAAGACACACCATAAGTGGCAGTTTAATATATCTGATAACACTGACCTCACATAAAATGTAATATGTTGATAGTTATTGCCAGGATATTAACTTTAAACCTAGGACAGAGCTTTGAAATGAACCCACATAGTTCAAAGCAAGAATTAAAAATTCTAGTTCCATACCATTTTTAGTTGCAACTTGTTTCTGACAGTAGTAGCTTCAAATATTCCGGCAGAAGCTATTTATAGCATATAGTGCATTAGCTGCACCAGAGACACACTAAAAAAAAACTCCTAGTAGCCTTTGTTTGCTTCTGGAGCCGTTGATAAGCATTTCAGCACAAGAGATGCTATGCATCACTGCCATGTGTTATGTGTGCACCAGTGCTTTAAAAGATGCTCACTTACTAGTGTGTCCACCTGAACACAGCAAGGCTTCACTGTGCCATCTTCAGCGAGGTGCACACTATACTCAGTCATGCTCACCTCCCAGCACTATTTTTTCTACTTTGTGTTTCCAATTTCATCACGTCACAAAACTGTCTGACATCTTGGACCATTCCAAGCTAACTCATAGAACCCAAAGGAGTGATCAAAGAACCCATGTCATGAAGAACTCAAGGTATTCTACACAACAAAGAACATGTCCATTTCCCCAGCACACCCGTCTGGAGCCCTGTGAAGACATCCTTCTCCCCAACTAACAAGTCGGACTGTCTCTGCACTGACACCTCCAAGCCAGAGTATGTAAGAGACAGCTTGGTGACATCCAAGTACATACGGATATAATCACATAACTTTGAGGGAAAAAAGGGTACTTAATTTAGATTTTATTACTTGAAAAACAGTTTTTTATTTCACACTTAAATATTTCAGTGATAAACTAGGGAAAGACCACTAGTTCTAAAAACATGAATGTTTCAGATTTTAGTTTTATGTGTGAGCTGGCCAGTTCATAATGATGTCACATGATTTAATAAGTGTCAGAGAAAGGAAACTGAGACTGCAAACATAAAGCAGAGCCTAAGGCAGACATACTACCCTGAACTCGAGGCTCCACATGAACATGCAGTAGCAGTTCAGTGCAAGCATAAGTGCAATTAACACATGGTAAAATTAATACCTAAGCAACCTGAGCTTTCAAAAATATTCATCATCTAATATATGAAAAAAACTGACTTTATTATTTTTTAAACGTTTACTAGTGTCTCAACTGAGATCATATCATGAAATGCCAATCTCAGATGTCCAAATGGCCTAACATTTTATTTTTCAAAATTTAATGTTGCATAAGCCTTAAAATAAATGTATAAGAACATAAATTTTACATTCTTTTAACAGGAATAAAATTGATGGAAAAGCAAACATTAAAATGTCTGCATAGAATTTTCTATTAATTGAAGAACTTGGAGTCCTCCATACATAATTTCTGAAATACCAAAGGATCTAGTAGGATTTCTCCCACAGACAAAATATCTCCTAAGAATTTAGCTTTCACAAGTCTCTGTTGCAAATGCTTAAGTTAAGAACTTTAAGAAACTGTAACAGAAGTATAAAAATGTACTTCTTCATGGTCAGAACTGAGTCATTCCAAGGGTTTATTTTTAAAACATTCAATTAACAGGATTATAATATAAAGGTTCAGAAACAAGTTATTGCTTTAATTTTAAAAAATCTGATTTACTTATATATTAAGTTGATTGCTTCTTTGCTCACAGCAATGTATGCTTTCCCATGGGATTGTTTGCAACTGCAATTCTGCCTTCGGACAGAGGGAGAAGCTGCGATCTACAGTACTTGGCACTGTCAATACCTGACTGACTGCATGAGAGATGCTGAGGCAGGTGCTTGTCATGCAGGGCAAAGTTAAATTGATATAATTTTCACATCTCTAGTTAAGTAAGAAAAATTACTAAACTAATTTAGATTACTAAACTAATGAGTCTAAAAATTAATAAAAACACTTTTAGTCTCAAAATTCTGTTTGATAGCAAAATGGTCAACTGAATTACGGTGCAGCATGAACGTGCTGGTCTTTGTTCTGTAGTGATCATAAATACAGAATAAAGAACAGAAACAGTGATGTAGGTTTTGATAAATGCTGGCTTTAGGTCATATCTGATGCTCTCCCCAAAGTTAAACCAAAATAATCATGAACCTAACAGGACAGAGGTTTCATATGAAGAAATGTGTAGACACCAAATAAATTGTTCAAAAAATCAGTTTAAATTCACTTGCAGTGTATTAAAATAAAGCACACGGTGGTTCTTGTTTCAATGTAAACAGAAAAAGACAAGACAGATATACTTGATTTTTATCACCAAAGTTTGGTTTTATGAATAGATAATCTGGCTCATTTTGGCTATAGAAACAATTTTGTAAAATTAACATTTGAAACAAATACATAGTAGCAAATTTCAATGTATAGAAGTAGTTTTGGCAGTATCTTGTTGCATAGCCCAGGTTAGCCTCAAACTCTCAACCCTCCTGCCTCTGTCTCCAAGTGCTGGGAATATACGTGCCCTACCATCCTGACTTTTACAGCAGCATTTTGAAGGTAAACAGATTTTATTTGTTCCTTATTTATATTATTTTGCCATCAAGGTAAAAAAAAATAGGCTATTTCAAACTTTATAATATATACTCTGAGAGATACCTAGAAATTACATAGGAAAATTCAGTTTGGTATAAATATCCTTAAAACTTATCTTTATTCAAGCAATATTTACATTATACTATTTTAAAGATAATAAGTGAGCTGGAGAGATGGCTCAGTGGTTAAGAGCACTGACTGCTCTTCCTGAGGTCCCAAGTTCAATTCCTAGCAACCACATGGTGGCTCACAACCATGTGTAATGGGATCCTATGCCCCCTTCTGGTGTGTCTGAAGACAGCTACAGTGTACTCACATATATAAAAAATAAAAAATAATTCTTTAAAAAAAGCTAATAAGCTACAGTAGAACTACAAAAAAACCTAAACTTGTTAAACTTTGCATGAACCATATAAACTAATTTTTTGCACATTTTTATTAGTTTTCCTCAACATTGCATATATAAAATCACTTGTAAGACTGTTCTCCTCATTCATCTTATAAAAGTGTAACAGACATGTAAGACTCGCATATTTGGTCATATGTCCTAGAATAAAATAAAACTTTAGTTTAAATATATATGCTTTATATAAATAAATGCACATACAAGTTAAGTGAGACTCTTACCCTTGACTTCCTTTTGATAGCTAGTTACTCCAGTAATCTCCGTGGTTCCTTTCTACTCGGGTAGTCAGAAGCCAAATCACAAAATGGCACTTGGGTGCTCATTTCTTCAGATGGGAATTTCAGCCAATTGCCAGTTGAGAGTTTAAACTGAAAACTAATACCCAAACTTTATTAAGTTGTCCCCATGTCACCAGGTGATAAAGAGCAATGACACTAAAAATAACTGGAAAAAAAAAAGAGCATGGTCTACCTCCTTTTAAGCATCATATTATGTTAGAGAAGAAATGCTGTGACTCCAAACTAAAACTTCCAATGCCTTCCCAGAACAGGTTTAACTAAGTTTAGACTCCTAAATGTCTCTAAAACCATCCCAAACATATAATAAAGATGGCATTTATTTGATGATGCAATAAATCATTAAGCGACACAGTTAAATGCCACCAAATATTGCCTTTGCCTAAGAGGCAATTACAGTGTCTGGAAACAAGTTGACTATAACATTCATATTTATAAAATACTAAGCCACCAACTATTAGTAGTACTGTGTACCATATAAGAAACTCAAGGTTACACTGCAGACACAGGCCTGGACAGAAAATATCATCTTAATATTTGGAAAAAAATGGTTATTCATTTTTTACAAGTATAATTATGAAAAAGCTTTAGTTTCTTTCCCACACTAATTCCTCCCATCCACATTTAATTGATAGTGGTTTTTTGGAGAGTCTATCCATCATGTATGGTAGCTGATCATATTGGTCTTAATTATAACTCAGTTGTGTAATCTCTTTTGATGCTTCTAATTTTAAAAAGGACTACTGACTAAAAACTTTCAGTATTAACACAGTAGGTCTAAAATTAAGTGCATATATATATATATATATATATATATATATATATATATATATATATATCTATCTTAAAGACCTCAAATCTCAGTCTATGTACAATCATGTGGATTCACATTCATTCATCCATATACCAACCCATTCAGCCTCCCATCCATCCATCCATCCATCCATACATACATACATCTACCCACCCATCCTCTCATCCATCCACCCATCCTCTCATCCATCCATCCACCCACCCATCCACTCAACCTCCCATCTATCCACCCACCCAACCACGCACCCACCCACACATCCTTCTACCCATCAAATGTTCCTGTATCATAACCTGAAATTGCTACAAAGTCACTATGTAAGAGACTATAAGCTGAATCAGCTTATGAGCAAAACAGAAAGAAATGGACTTCATACAGAAGTCCTTAATAGAGTTATTACTAGTTAAGGGTAGAGTTAATCACATTGTCATTCAGAGTTTACTATCCTAAGAACAGGACATTCCATTCCATTTGCTATGTCTGATGGTTCCAAACCCTTAATAGGTGTAACATTTACAAAGTATTCAGAAACTAACTAGTTCTGTCTTAGGTGCTATGGAGCTACCAAGGAAAGGTTCTTTTCTTAAGGGCTTCATAATATAAAACTTAATGGGGCACGTGTGTGTGTGTGTGTGTGTGTGTGTGTGTGTGTGTATTAAGTGTGTTATACCAAAAGACTGGATATTCACCACAGAAGCAAGCACACTAGCGCACAGGGTGTGAAATATGTTACAGGAACAACTGGATTTCTACCATAAAAGCAAGCATGGTACAGCATGGTAAGTGTTTGAACAGGCTGATGACATATGGAACCAATCTGAGAAGCCCAATTTACACCAAACTATCTCTAAAGTGAAAACAGTGACTGAATATAGACTATGGCTGAGGAAGTGTTCATGTCCTCAGTCCAGAAGGTCAGAGAGAAATTCCTTAGCCAAAAGAAATGATAGATTACAGAATTGAGCCCATACTCTCAAAGTCTTGCTTTCATCAGGAGAGAAGCAACTATAAGCATGTCCACTCAGTCTAATGACCACAAGCATTGTAGCTATAAATTCAATTTGAATGCAAGACACAAAGCTGACAAGTCTCAGAGATAAATATCACCTTAAACATACAGAATGACTACTGCTAACACACCCCCACACAAGGTTGCTTCCGATTTCAGCGGGGGAGTCCTTTAAGACTAGCTTATACAAGCATGTGCTTGCACATAGTTGAACATTTCTAATACATGTGTAAGAGTTTTAAAGTTTAACACCACATCTTCATTTTATAAATAAAGAAACAGACCCAGAAACCTGCCATTGTTTCCCCAAAGTCACAGTTATCAATGAAATTAAGACTCCCAAGAGTAATGATACTACATTTCCTGCAGTTAAGAAGAAGACGCTCTGGAAGGAATATGAGAAATTTCAACACTTTAACATCCTTTCCTAATATTGAATTTTCAGATAGCCCATAAGCCTTAGAAAATGTAAATAATATATTCCATGAAGTAAGAGGGAAAAAAACTCATGAAATGGAATTCCCTAAAATTTCCATGGCTTCATAGTCATTTCTCTCTCATTCATGGTACCCTATTCCCTCTCTCCCTATCCCCTCTGTGGTTATCTACATTTTAAGCATGTACAGCACTGCATAAACGAAAGTCTCCCTGTTTCAGGTGACAGAATGCAACTCTCCTCTCTCAATATAATGCATGCATATTTGTATTTTATATATGCACCTGGACAGCATAAAAGATCTGAAGATTTTACTATTCAGATGTAAGAAGACACTCTTTTTTTTTTTTTTAAGATTTATTTATTTCATGTATGTAAGTACACTGTTGCTGTCTTCAGACACACCAGAAGAGGGCATCGGATCTCATTACAGATGGTTGTGAGCCACCATGTGGTTGCTGGGAATTGAACTCAGGACCTCTGGAAGAACAGACAGTGCTCCTAACAACTGAGCCATCTCTCCAGCCCAAGAAGACACTCTTGAGACACTGTTTTGACCCCAGCTTCTAAACTGAGTGGTGACTCCAAATGGGGCAGCTAACAAAGTGAGATCTGTGAAGAGCTGTCAACAATCAAAGGTTTCTGAACATATAGCAGTCACGAGCAAGTTAGGAATCAAATAGTAACAAGGGCAGGTGCTTCTGGCAGCCCTTGCCCTTACTGCACCTCGCAATGGCACTGCAGCTCTGAACACACGTGTGCACTTTGCACTGCACATGCCATGTATGCAAGGCCCTCCATACTGCTTGAATGTCTCAGTGAAGACTCCAGACTACAGGACAGACAGCGGTGCTACTGTTGCTCACAGCTGTCTGTTCGTATGTAGCATAACGGTTTAATTACAGAAAACAAAAACTTTAAAGTATTTTTCTACTACCATTTCTCAACATGTGGCAAGTTCATATATCTTTGGACTGTACTGTGTTAAGAGTGTTTACTTTTTAATTGCTATCATGCTGTTGATGAGGTTTCCAGCTTGAGATCAGAACAGAATTTTCAATATTTTTTTCAGTTCTCTTCCGCCTCCTTTATCTTCTGCATTAGGGAGTGCTGTGGATGGCAGACTCAGCATTGATGATTATAAAATCAAAGCAATCATCTCAGAAAAACAGAGAATATGTTCTGTTTCTGTATTGTCAGATGTTCAACCAGAGTTTAATTTTTAGAAAAAATTAAACAAGTATATCCATCTCCTTAGTGTGCATATTTGCTTTCATCTCTAATAAAAGAAAAAGTACATGTACATCAAACAACTATTGAAATGTATTCATGATTATCAATGCTTGATCTGTGTGTCTATTTTATATGCCTATAAGCCAGGGGTCACATAAAAATGTCATCAGTGGAATGGAGCCTTGAGTGTGCAGAGTTTAAGAAGCCCAAGTTGAGAGTTGGTTCTAACAGGAGCTCAATGACTCCCTCACCAGATACAGAATGCTTGGACTCAGACATTTCTAGTCAAGTGCAGCATGCTTTTCATTTTGTATGTCTCAAAAGAGCACTCTGTGGGTGATAACTAAAATCCCAACACATCTGTGAACAGAGAGTAACACTGCACCCATCAGTGCTGTCACACACACACCACATAACCCCTTTCAGCTTCTATTCTGTCAGAGGCTAGAAACCCAAAGGGCATACAACATTGGCTACCTATTATTTTAAAGGGTAAAAGATCATCCTATGGCACAAAAATATACATGCATAAGGCATTTTATTTATAATCTATTCGGTCACAAAGTGACAATCTCAGTATTTTTTTTTGCATTGAGTGTCTATAAATGTATATCCTACATATGTATATCTCAATAGGATTAGTTCAATGTTTGAAATAACTAGATTAAAAAGAAAAATCAGAGATACCTATGTAACACACTGTTCATACCAGTACCATCTTATCATCTTAAGAAGAAGCAAAATAGCTTCCCTTTTTAAAAATCTTTCTTTCTTCCTTTCTTCCTTCCTTCCTTCCTTCCTTCCTTCCTTCCTTCCTTCCTTTCTTTTTTTTTTTTTGGAAAAAGGGTCTTAGTCTAGACCACATTGGCTTGGAACATACTATATATACACCCTGGCTGGCCTACAATTTATAGCAATCCTCTTGCCTTGGCCTCCTGAGTGTTGGTATTACAGGAATGAATGAGCCACCACATCTGTCAAAATTAGTTTTAAAAGTTGAGTGATGAATTAACTTCCTTCTCCAAAGCACATTCAACCAATCCAGAAGAATACAGCTATTTCCCCTGTGTACACAGCACAGGAGCAGATGCAAACAGAAATGCGGGGATCCCAGGTCAATGAAAAATTAAACAAAGACCCATATTTTATCCTTTCTTGGGTGGAGAATAGTAATAATCTTTAGGCAAAACTTCTACAAACAGACAAGTATCTGTATCTGAGCTCTTACTGTACATGGTTAGCTTAACTCAGTGTTGAAGGGAGAAAATAGATAAAAGAATTTAAACTGTTTACACTATGTTTTTCTGGCAACTTCCTATTTTGTACTGGTACATTCAAGAGGAAGGAAATGGTGGACTGTCAAATGTGACTTTAGTGGTGGTCACAGAGAATTCAGAGTTTGGGAAGAACTAAGATATGGTATTTATGACAGTCCTCAAATATACCAGTGCTCGTTTGCTGGACAAAGCAGAGAGCTCAAACCTGCCTTTTTAACATACATCTAATCTCCTAAATGATACTGAGGAAAAAAGGTGAAGTTTAATACACAGAATGCCTAGAGAATAATGGCAAACTAGTTTAAAGTTATAAATGCCTACATATACATATATAAAGGCAATCTAATTGAAATTATCAAACAATGGGGGAAAGAGAGCCCTAAGTGGCCATCTCTTGTCACTAAATGAAGCTTCTAGTATTCGGACTGGGTTATATCTACTTGGGTTGTTGGCCAAAATGTCCCATGGGAATCTCCAAACAACCTAGGCTAAGACTATAGGTTTCTCTCCACAAACTGACAGCAAGGCCTCATTACTGAAAACAACACCCATACAACTTGGTGCTGAGGGAGGGAGGGAGAGAGAGGCGGAGGGGGAGGGGAGGGGGAGAGGGAGAGGAAGAGAGGGAGGAGAGGGAGAGGAAGAGGGGGAGGGGGAGGGGGAGAGGGAGAGAGGGAGGAGAGGGAGAGGGAGAGGAAAAGAGGGAGGAGAGGGAGAGAGAGAGGGGGAGGGGGGGGAAGGGGAGGGGAAGAGGGAGGGAGAGGGAGAGGGAGAGTGCAAACACCTAGGAATAAGATGACAAATGACTCCTAATGACCTGCTATACTCCTAAATCAGTGCCTTGCTCAGCCATCATCAGAGAAATGCCCTCCTGTAACAGATGGGAAACACATACAGAGAGCCACAGGCAGACGTCATGCAGCGTGAGAGAGACTTTGGAACACTCAGTTCTAAATGGGAGGTCTCCATCAAATCCCCTCCTTCAGGGGTCAGTCAAACAGTGAGGCAGAAAGACTATGACAGCCAGAGGGGATGATGGAGAACACCAAAAACATAAGGTCCTTCAAACCAACATGAACAAAACACACATGAACTCACAGCAAACCCAGGGCCTGCACCAGGGCCTTTTAATATATCTTATGGCTTCCAGTTTAGTGTTTTTAAGGGAGCCCTGCGTGTACGGTGAGATAAGTTGTGTCATCTCTTGGGTTCTTCTGTTTGTTTTGTCCAACTCCAGTGTGTTAGCTTTATTTTATCTTATTATGAATCTGGAAGGGAGGGGAGGTGGAGAGCAACTCAGAAGAGTAGAGGCAGTGGAAACCAGGATATGTTATGAAAGGAAAAAACTATCTATTTTCAATTTAAAAAACAAACAAACACAGAGATCTCAAACAAATAACTTAATGAAGTACCTTAGGGCCTTAGGGGAAAAAGCAGCAGACAGATTCCAAATGAGTTCAAAGCTTAAATTATATACAACAAAGGTATTTTGGCAACTAAATAATGCAAAATATGCAAAACAGTCAACAGAAAGCATTGCTGTGTTTAACAACAGCACGTCTGTCAAGTGCTTATCGTCAAATGTCAATTAAAAAGCAAGGTCATTTCTTTCTGTAGGAGCAAGAATACTTGTTCAGTTAGACAGAGCCCACCTGTACTTACTATATATTAACCTTTTAAATATAAGGAGAAGTCTTAAATCAAAAATCACATCCATGATTAGAGTCCATCTCATTCCTGGAAATCCCTGTAAAGTTGGCTAACACAAGGAGGATCTTCTCAATCAAGTGCCTGACGTCACTGAGGAGTAGCCCCAAAGCTACAGAGACTGTGCTTTGCTTTTCTACTGAAATACTACAGTTCTAGTTATGTATTTAGCATGCTTATCACATGAAGTTTACATTAGAGATAGATGGGTTAAATAAAAGCTATTATAAATTCTGAAAGCACCAAGTTTTTAACTTTAAGGAACATTACTCATAACACAAAAAATACCAGCAAACTACATCACTTACAAAATGTTACGAAAGTCTGAATGAACTCTGAGATTCTATAGGACGTGATGCAGTTTTCACTGGCCTCTGCTCTTCTTTCTCCCCAATAAACCAGCACTAGGTAGTAAGAGCCCTCATTGTACTTGAAGATAAAGAATGAGAAGTAGCTTCACATTTGAAATTTACGTAGGGTGTTGGTGCTTTGAGTTTTTTAATACCAAACTGTGTACAGGTCGTGTCTTTAATGACATGTTACAGCAGCAGGGCAGGGTACCAGGGTACAGCAAGCTTAGGGGCTCAGTGCATAGTACTGAAGAAAAAAGTTGCAGACTGAAAGTGTCTCTTAAACAAGTGTTTTTAAACAAGCTTCTTCATGATAATTTGCATGGCAGTAGGTAATTTAATTTAACAGGTGTGATTTTCTACATAGCAATGATCCTAACCATCTCAGATGAAACCACAATCATTTACTTGCTTTGTTACTCTTATTTAAGGCAGTGGGTGGGGTGGGGAGGCACACGAGCAGAGCAGACCAATTCTGAGCAAAGAATCAACAGGGTATAGTGCAACTACAAGTACACAGGTTCAGCTGAAAGGGAACCAAATAATGGGACACTTAGAGACTGGTCAAAGAACTAAGCTGGCACGGAAAAGCATAAACTGTCTGGCTCCATCTGTTTATAACGTCTGTGTGACCCAGAGATGAAAATATTGATATTCATAAATCTGAAAACTGAAAGTATATAGTTAGTGAAAGATATTTCAGTCAAAATGAAACAACGTAACTAACAACTTCGTAAGAGATTTTTAGGACCTTAAAATAATGCATTTTTCTTTGTAAATGAACTTTGCTTTTATGACCGAGTCATGAGAAAGACCACACATTGTGAGTATTCCATTTTATCAGACTCCCATCCGTCTGTTCATGCACTGTGGTGCTAAGGCTAGAGGGGTCTGCCGATTGTTAAAGAGGTGCTTGTCTTCGAGGAGAGTCCATGTGCCTCGGGGAAGCAGAATGGCCCCACATACGAGAATCTACATAGAGCAGCCAAGTATGGGAAGGCCCGTGTGGTATGCCGAGGATCAGTTATGTATACCTGAGGCAAGTAACATCACAGGACAGAAGCAGACCTGAGGGGCAGGGAACTGCCATGATGGGAACTGTGCCATGTACAGGAAGGCCAAGGGATTCCGAAGAGAAAATTATGCAATCCAAAGTAATAGCGTGTAAAAGATCTTCCCCTCCTCCATCTAAGCATTTATTAGTTTTCTTAAATGTGTGCCATTTTCTTGTCTTGAGATCGAATCTCATTGTAGTTTTATATTTTCCCATTGCCTGCTTCCTCCTTCCCTGTGTATTCTAGACACCACCTGTGGGACACACAGCTGGCAGACTTCTCCCTCCTCCTTCACTTACTTTTAATGTTATGCAGCCCCATTGTCTACTCCTGATATTCCTACCTAAGCTGCTGGAGTCTTGAAAGACTCCAGCAAGTCCCTGTCTGTGCCTGTACCTTAAAATGTTTTTCCTGGTTTCAGACTTCTAAGTGTTACATCCATTTTTGCACTGATATTTTAGACAGGGTGAGAGGTGGGGTTCATGTGAGCCAACTGATACCCTCTTTACTTAGACCTAAACTGTAGCCCCTTGAAAATGAGTGGGCTGTTGAAGAACTAACATTGGCAAATTGCTTTATTGAAAATTATAAAATCTATTTTTAATTCATTTCTGGCTTTAAAAATACTATGTTATTTTCATAAGTTTTCAAATCTTCCTACAATGATTGTGTACTTTAAGTCATTAGCAAGAGAATATCTAAAACAGGACATTATTCCCAACAATATAACCTTTTTGATCAATTATCACCCACGTTGTCCCCCTATGACATCAGGACCTTCATGGGCCAACTGAGTACTCAAGGTTACTAGGTCTTAAGAGGGGATGTTGTTCTGATACCAGCTGAATCTTGTTCCTGGCTTTTTTTTTTAAAGATTCTTTTTATTTTTGAAAATTTGAAATCGTGACATCATCTCCCACCTCCAAACACTCCAAATGTAACCTCTCCTTGATCTCTTCCAAATTCATGACCTCTTTTTGGTTAACAGTTGTTAAATATGTGTGTGCATGTGTCTCTATATTCCTAAATAAGTACAACCTGCTCAATCTGTATAATGCTACATTTTATATATATATATATATATATATATATATATATATATATATGAATGAATAAAAATTGGCTTTATATAACCAGTTGGCCTGCTCTTCCCTGGGGAAGACTATTTCTCCGACTCTCAGAAAAAAAAAGACTCTTTTAGACATCCTTACTGTTGCTTTATCCCCCTCCCTCCTTATTTATTTACCCCTCTCTCCTCCCATTTCCTTATTTTGCCAACCCCGATCAGATCACTTGTAACTTGCTGTTTCCCTCTCTATTGTCCCCCACCTCAGCAATGGTCTCTAACTTTTCTGGTTTCTTCAGATGGTCTAGGTTTGTGGTCACATCTGAACATGTGGAGGTGAGGGCCTCACATAGGAGAGAACATGTGACGTCTGCCTTTCTGGGTCTGGGCTACCTCATCTTTTCTTAGTTCAATCCATTCACCTCAAAACGTCTTTTTTAACAGCTGAGTAACAGTCCATAGTGTATGCATACTGCATGTTCATTACTCATCTGTTGAAGGACATCTCAGCTACTGTGAATGGAGCAGCAGCCAGCATGGCTGGATCCATCCGCAGAAGCAGGATGCTGTTCTTTAGCATATAGTAAGGCGTGGGATTGCTGGGTCATATGGTAGATGCAATTTTGGCTTGCTGACGATTTTCCACACTGATTACCAGTGGCTGGACCAGTTTGTAATCCCACTAACAGCAAGTAAGGAACAGGTACCACAGCCCTGCTAGAGATGTTACTGGATGTGTTTGTTATCTTTGCCACTGTGACTAGGATAAGATGGAATCTTAAAGCTGTTTGATTTGTGTTTCCCTAATTGCCAGGGATAAGGAGCACTGTTGAGATAGTTCTCAGCCATTTTAATTTCTTTTTCTGAGAACTCTCAGTACAGATCTCAGAGCCATTATTTTTTAAACTTTGTTTTCTAAATTCTTTGTGTATTCTGGATATTAATCTTCTGTCACTTATATATCTGGCACAGACTCTCTGCCATTCTGAGGTCTTCATCTTCCCTTAATTTTGTCTTTAACTGTGCCTTTTAGTTTTATAAAGTTCCACTTTTCAAAAGATAGCCCTAATTCTTGAGCAAATGGAGTCCTCTTCAGAAGGTTCTTTCCTGCCGGCCCCCACCCTGTATCTTCCAGACAGTGCCTAGGTGTCTTCCAGTATTCTCAGTGTCTCTGGTCTCACAACTGAGTTCCTTCCATTTGGAACTTGTTTTTGTGCAGGTGACAGACTTGGCTCTGCTGTCTTTCTTCTGCATGTGGACACCCACCATGTCTGTTTTCTGCCTGTACCATACTGCTTTAATCACTATGGCTATGTAATATACCTTGAGACTTGGGATGGTAAGTCTTCCTGCATTGCTTTTGTTCTTTTTGGCTATCTGCAGCCTTTTGTGAATCCATGTGAGTTTTAGGGTAGTTTTTTCTATTTCTGTGACGAATGAGATGGAGATTTTGATTGAGATTAGATTGGATTTGTAAATGGCTTTTGGTAAAATCATCCTGTTCACAATATTAATTCTACCAATTCATGAACATGGGACTCCTCTTTTTCTAGCCCCTTAATCTCCTCCTTAAAGGCCTAATCTTCACTGTAGAGGTCCCTTGCCTCCTTTGTTAGGTGTTTTTCCAGTTCCTTTCTTTTCTCTGAGGCTATTATGAATTGGAGTGTGTCCATGATCTCCTCTGTGCTTGCTGTTGCTGTATAGAAAAGCTACTGATTTGTTCAAGTTGATTCTGTGTCCTGCTAGATAGCTGAAAGTGTGCAACATTTCTAGAAGTTTTCTAGTAGAGTTTCTGGGATCTCTTATGTAGGATACATCATTTATAAACAGATAAATTCTCCTTTCCCTATCTGTATCCCTTTCATTTTCCCCCCTCTGGCCTTACTACTCCAGCTACTGCTTCCAGCACAATACTGAAAGGAAGTGGGGGCAGTGGGCAGCCTTGTCTCCCTCCTAGCTTCAGTGGGATCACTCCCAGCTTGTCATTCACTTAGGTTGATACTGCCTCCATGTCCTCCCTTCTGGATGGCTCACTGGCTGGCTCCCTGCAGACTGCTTGCTCTTCTCTGAGTTGCCAGCTTTGCATTTGTAGTCTCGGATGACTGGCCATGCACGGCAGATGCTTACAAGTATGTGAAGACTTCTGGTAATAGTGAACAGCTTCTTGAACTTAGAATAAAAACACAACACAAAGTATACTTATACCAGAAAACAGTATTTCTCCCTTTCTATTTTCTGTCTTTCAATATTTATAATTTTCTTATCTTTAAAATTGTCTCTTGAAGACTTTAATAAAGCAGAAGGAAGAGGCCAATTGTAAGCTAAAGGTATAACATGCTAAGTTCAATGATCAGCATAGTCTATTTTAAAGACATTTGATTACAATTAACAACTAACCCACATAAAATCTTTAGTTCAGAATCCTTCCCAGAAGGTTGGCAGTGATGGAGATGAATGATGCCACATGACCACAGTATGGTGGGATACAAGGTCAGATAGAACCCTTTCCACTTAGGTGAGCACAAACTCTGCTCTAGCCTCGGTATTTTCCTAAAGGGCCGAACACCACAGTCTAGGCCTGCACTGGATCTGAGTTGCTGGACTTGATAAAACAGAACACAAGAAATATCACTCCTTCAGAAACTGCTTCATAGGAACTCTTGGAACTATCTTTGCAAAACATTTTCCTTCTAAGTCTCTTAGTTTAGCTAGGAGTCAATTTCTAGGATCAATGATCCAAAAGCAAACTCTTAGCATAATAGAAAAGTGTCTCTTCATGGAATACTATTTAAAACAAAACTATTCCAATTACTCTTCTAAGTGTCAAGCTGGCAAGAAGAAGAAAATCCCAAATACCCAGCCTTCTCTCTTCTACTACACACACACACACACACACACACACACACACACACACACACACACCCTTTCTCTTTCTCATATATATTAATAGCTAACAAGTTTTACAATTCTAAAATTCTTCCTTATGCCTATCTGCATTCTTTTAATTATCTGTTTTATAATGGTAATGTTTTATTTAGTTTTGCCTTTTGTAAACATTGTTTAAAACTTTCTTAGTCCTCAATATTGTTTTCTAGAGCAAATCAGGACATACATTTTTTTATTTACTTTTCTTAAAGGAGGGCGGGTTTCCTGTGACTCTGACCTGGTGAATGAAGGAGACTCTGTATTGTCAGTGTTACACAGTGAGACTGGTGACCACAGAGACTCGGACACATAATAGCTGACTCATAAAGAAAACTTTAGTTCCACAGTTTTTAATCACAGGAAGAGTTTTGTTGTCTTTCCTAAATATGACCATTGGGGTGTAGGAAGGGTTCTCTGATAAAGTACTTGCTACTTAGCCTGCACAAAGCCTTGTCTTTCATTTCCATCATTATGGGAATGGGGAGAAAAAAAAAACCCTGACCACTGGAAAATTACTATCTTTCATTACTCAGCATCTTAAATCCAAATGTCGAGTGATCTGGAGAACAGACATAAAAAACATTTGAAGTATGTGGGTGGGTGTGGGGCTGCTTAAAACAGTCACAAGATTATTCCTGAAAATGTAAAGCAGAATATAATGTATAATGCAGAACTAAGACAAGTAGGAAGAGCCAAACAATTATTTAAAGTACTTTTACCAAAGAGCAGTTTATTATGGTATTGTGTAAGGGTTGTGCAGCCTTTGTGGTATTGTGTGAAATTAGCTATAGCATTACTTGAAGACCTATAAATAATATAATTGCTATAACTTTTTCAGACTCAAACTATCAGAATATTTTGACAAATAAAGTATATATAAAGGATGAGTATAAAGAATGAAGACTTGAAATAATTACTATGTATTACCAAAATATCTGTAACTGTGTCTCAGGGGATACATCCTGAAACCCCACAGGAAACCCAGAGCACCATCCAAGTCCCATTATCCACGTTCATTCACTTCTGTTCAGAGTTCTTGTCATAAAGAACACATTTCCCTTAATCTAGGCTGCCCATAGAACCTGTTTTAACCAACAAAATGGGCAGAATGTACTCTGGGAAGCTTCACAATCTAGACTTTCAAAAGTACAGCTCCTCAGATGTGGATTCACAGGTCACTTTGGTGAAGACCTCTGTTGCTCTGAACTCCTCAGGCCCCAGGATCTGTGAGGAGCAGGTGGAGGATGGACACTGCAGACCAGGCTTTCTGCCAGGTGGCCCCTGACAAGTGAGCTGACAGACAGCACCTAAGGGAACCCATGCTGAGCCATGGCCTTCAAGCTGCCTTTTTGTCCTGAGTTCTCAGTGCTATGATTTGTTCTGTGAAGGAGTAGTGAAGCCATCCATCCTCTGGAACACAGAATACCAAGTCACAGGGTGGGTCACTGGGGTAGGGAAACCTTTGGAGTATGGCTTTAATTTGTGCTACATACAGGAGCTCAGCAATTCTAGGTCTTCCCTTGGTATGTGGGGTGAGTTTCCTGTAATTATTCATGAAACCCTTTAGTAACGTTCTTAGAAATTCACAGTGGCAAAAGTGAATGAACAAACGGACAAACAGGGTGCAGCCTTTGTCTCTGAAAAACTCCCTGAAACCCTTACCATGCTGTGAGGAAGTCCAAGCACAACCTCTGCCAGCTGGGAAGAGACACACTCATGCTTGCCTTTCCCACATCCATGACAGAGCATAAAGAGCTGAAGACTCCCGGAGTCAGCCCTCAGAGTTATAATAGTAAATTAATACTGTTTGGAGCCAATAAACTTCAAGATTGCTTTCTATGCAGCAATAATAACAGAAGGAAACACTCCTTAAAAATGTATTTCACAAATGTCACCACCAGAATTTGAAGTCCAGTAAAACTCCAGAACATTTGGTCTCAGTGACTATTGAAATAGAACTGGAAAACCACAATAAAGCCTAATTCTTAAGAGCTTCTGATGCACCCATTTAATTTATTCAGTATTTAAAATCACAATGTGTTACAAAGTTACTACTCCTTCTAAAGTTAATATTGGAGAAGTTACTAAGTCCTGAGAAAGTAAGGGCAGCAGTTATTGGAGAAAAGGGCAAATGGACAACAGATGGGTGTTCCTCCTGAGAACACAGCACTTAGCTTTGTATCCTATGGACCCTGCAACCTGTAGCCCATGTCCTATGAAGAAATAAATGTGATAGAGCAAGAAGCACCAGATTCTACCAAATGAGCCATTTTATACCCCTTAAAGCCTAAGGAGAAACACATTGATGAAGCACTGTGTCCTGGAGAACCATCAGAACTCCTGCTCACAAATATTTTCTTTTGTGAGAAGTCTAGATTGAAATCCATTGCCTTTAAATGTCTGTTAATAAACCCTGATGTCTTATTGTACGATGAAATATGCTTAATTCACATAAATCTCACCTTTTACAGCTGATTCTGGCTATCACACTCTTCCAACCAAATCTAAGGGTGAAGTTTACTGATGAAGGGCAAACATCACCTCCAGCAGTGTCGAAATCAGCAAACAGTCCTGTGCAAGGCAAGGACCCTGTGCCAGCAAGCTGCTGAGAATCACCATCTACAAAGCAGAATTCTTACTTTGTGTTTGATAAAAGGTAGGAAGACCTAGGATACCATAAACATCACAAATCTTCAAGTTTCTCACAGATTAAAAGATTTTAAAAATCAGTGAGAATGTAAAATCTCATGTTGTACCAGATACTTTATTTAATGTAGTAAAAGTTTCCGAAAAAATAGGAGAAATTCAGTGATTAACTCGATTTTAAAACAATTTTTAAAATAGGTACTGAAAGATGTTTTAAAAGTAAAACTGTATTTAGCTAGCAGTGTCTCGAGCACCTTCTATCATGAGGCTTTGTGGTCCTCCAGACTTCAGCTAGCATGTTTCTCTCAGTTGCTACTATAGAATACACATTGAAGACATTCTTCATTCTCTGACATGACCCCAGGCTTGGCTAAGCTGAGGTTGAAACGGTGCCCGAGCCCTTCCATGTTCACACAGAGCTGCTCTTGGCTGTAAAGGGGCCTTTGAAAGACAGAGAGTGAACATAATGAGGAGAAAGGAACTGGCGAAGAGAAAGAGCCGCTTTTGTGCTCTATGAATTATTTATTCCGTCAAGCCATGAACTCACTATGTCTAACTAACACTCTATCAGGGCACTTTCAATAGTGAACCCCAAGAATGAAAAGTTGCAAAATTATCACCCCTTAGCCAATCTGTAATGTTTTCCCTGCTTAGGAATTAGTCACATAGTAGATTATGTTGTATCTAAAATTTATATCTTTAATTATAAATTTTGTAAAGCAGACAAAGGTACCAATTTTTAAGTGACCCGAAATCAGTAAGTAGCTTTCATGACCAGCTTTTATGTATTAACAAGCCACTCCTCTGTCATTCGGAACTTAAGAAGAGTGTAGACGTGTTTATTTACGAGCCCTCTTACTTGTGCCTGACAGGTAACGAAGCATCTTACACTGCTGGAGACAAATCTACTCCGCTGCAGAGTGCTGCTGAGATTTCTCTCATGGAAGACTCCAGAAAGGAAGTCCTGGCTTTTGATCAGCAGAGACAAGCTAGAGTCAGATTTCTCCCACAACCATTAATAACGCTTGCTTCTCTAAATTATTAATACAGATTAAGCCTCCACTGAATAAGGGCAGGAATAACGCTCTTGCTTCCTGAAAGAAAAAACAGGTCTAGTCTGAACTCCAATGGACGGACAGCCCAGCCACATCTTCCTACAAAACAAATTACAAATGTAAACAAATATGAACAAAGAGGCATCAAATACACCAATGTATTTACAATAAAGATGCTAACAGCATACAGCTGAGAAAGAATCTTCCTAATAAGCAGTGAAACTGAATGCGTATCTCAGGTAGAAGGTGGGAAACAGGTCTCTAACCTCATACCATGTTGTGCAAAAAAAAAAAAAAAAAAAAAAAAAAACCACCTCAAACTAGATTTAAAACTTGAACATTAGACTACAAATTATAGACACATGAGAAGAAAATGGAGAGGCGTGGCCTGTCATTGACCTTGACAATAACTGTTTAGGTCATGAGTCCAAACCATAAATGAGAGAGACAACAAATAAGATTATAAACTTAAAATATCTTCACAGCAAGACTGAAGAGACAACCTATCAGATGGTAGAAAAAATCTGAAAATCATATATCTGATAAGACATTAGTACATTAGTATCTAAAATATAGATGAAATAAACTCTACAACAGAGCTGAAATTCATTTCTTAGAATATAACATAGGAGTAGAAGGCTGGGGTATATTGGTTCAATTAGAGCAAAATTTTAGTTCACAAGTAAAGATCTATAACTTCTCTGCCTTTTGGCAAAGATTGAATGTAGTAAGAAGTAAAAGTCCCCATGGTGAATAGTTTCCGATAACATAACATATATTTGAATACAGCTAGGAAGACTAAGTTTCTTCAATATAAGAACTAAGAGGTAGCACACTTGCTAGCTTAATTAAGCCATTTCATAATATATTCATAATAAAATCATGTTCCATAGCATAGATATGTACTTAATTTTCAACCTGAAAATAATCAAAACATTATTCTGTGAACAAGTGAATTTGTGTTTGTTCAGTTTTTCTGTAACTTGAAACCTATAGAGAACACAACTTCTTCGAGAGCTATACACCTTTGACATCCTATCTATACTCTCTCTGCGTGGAAGTATATAAACATCCCGACACTCAGAAGCATCTACAGAACTTTACCTGACCTCAACTTTGCTAAGATATAAAACCACAAAATTAGAGCAGGAATCCACGTACTGGAAAGAATCAACTCCTGCAGTTTGTCCTCTGTTCTCCATACGTCCACAGTGATACGTGTGCTCCCCTCCCCACAGAATAAACATGTTAAAAATTCTGAAAGGGACCAGCCAGCAGGCTCAGCAGTGTAGCACATCCAACCAAGCCTCATGGCCTGAGACTGAGTGCTGAAACCCCCGTGGTGGGAGGAGAACAAACCTGAAGAGTTGTTCTCTGCCCTTCACCTGTGCGTCATCTCACATGGATACATGCACTTGATAAATAAATGCTTAAAAACCAAATCTTTTCAAAACCATACATTCTGTGCAACATCCCTAGAACCCTCTCTAACATCTACCAGGCTCTGGCTATACTCAATTCTCCTGACTTCTATTTCTCCCCCAGAAAAGCCAGGTGGTAAGAACCAGCACTGGCCAGTCTTAAACCGTGTTCTATGCAATGAGAACTGGGGCAGTGGAGCAGTGAGAACCCATCTGTGTGTCACCATGAGGGTGGTGTGGGCCACATACAAGATATACTACCCAGTATACAGCACGACAATGGGTAAAACCATGTAAGAGATACACTACCCAGTA
>NW_021604747.1:1903843-1920273 GCF_004785775.1 Grammomys surdaster | reverse complement strand
TACCCAGTACACAGCACGACAATGGGTAAAACCATGTAAGAGATACATTACCCAGTACACAGCATGACAATGGGTAAAACCATGTTTCTGGCAACATTTGCTACATATCCCCACTAATCCTGTGATAGTGTCCTGGATTCTTATTGGAGGGTATACATAATGTTTTTAAAGCATATTAGGACTATGTATTAGAGGGCACATGTCCAACAACTCTGATCCTGGAACTCTATCATGAGAATAAAGATACAAACATTCAGACAAATTTTCAGTGCATATATCCATGAAAAGGCAAAACTCCATGGTAGAGCACCTGACTGCAAATATTCATGTCAGGTATTTAGGATGAAAAATAGTATGTCTAATGGCAAGGAAAGATGCTACCTCCCACCAAACAATTATAATGGAGCAATATGAAATGTTTATGGACTTTTAGTTTAAAAGGCATTTTTCAATGTCAAGTGATATCTGTGGATAAAATTTAAGAGTCTATCCTAACCAAACAGATTCTGTTACATTGAGATTCATACAGATATGTGTAGAATCTTTTATTTTAAAGAGTTAAGTATATGAGAGAAGAAAATGATCTTCATTCTGTAAGATATATATTTGCCTGTAGCTAAGGAAATGCCTCAGTAAGTAATGCACTTGTCATGACCCAAGTTGAGATTTCAACAGGATCCACATAAAAAGCCAAGGCTATTGTCTCCCCCCCCCCAAATAAATATAAAAGAAGGGTCTAGGAACAACAAACTTCAAGGTTATTTGGTAAAGTCTCAAGGAACCATATGTTTACATAAAGGTATGCGCAACAAGGGTTATATGTGGTACACACACACACACACACACACACCCCTAAGCCACTTGGGTTGACACTGCTCACCATGAGAACCACAGACTAAGAAAAACCCCATGCCAGGCATAAGCAGTCTCCTTTTACATAGTGGGTCTGGGTAGTCCAGGAGATTCTGACAACAATACAGACTACTGATGTAGCCCTTATTTGCCTACCAAGGGTTGAGGGTAGGTTCCTACTACACAAAACTTGAAAGATTCAAACTGGATCTGACCTAAAAGCCTCTTTGCTGCGTCTAGCCTCCATGATACCAGAAAATACTATGCAAGCTGCCAAGGAAGAGTAGCAATTAAACAGTCTTACACAGCTGTAATACTTTTGAACCGCAATGGCCAACAAGGCCAGATATTCATAAGGAATATCTAACCCTAATGTGGCATTCACATGTGGGTGGTAACCGACAGCAGTCTAATTGGACTTGAGGCCCACTCAACAGAAGGAAATCGTGTCTTGTTCTGGAAACCTAACTACCTTCATAGTCCCTAGGAAACAAGTTACTACCACCAGTTTGCTAGAATAGAAGAATTCCTTACACCCACAGGTAATTGTGGCTACTACCCCTCAACAAAGAAGCTTCTTTAAACAGCACATGGGGACAATCACAGAGACTACAACTGGACACAATGCAGAGATAAACAGGTCTTCAGGAGCCCAGCCCCAACAGGAACATCAACATCACAGCTCTGTATCTATGACTAGGGAACACTATGGAGAGGGACAGAAAGCAGATATGAGCCAAAAGACTCGTATGTGTTCTTTGTAGTCTCTCCTACAAATAGGGCAGAAACACAACCAGAAGGATGGCAGTAGCAGTGAGCACCATCACATGGAAGGAGGAAGCTCTCACAGGGTCTCACCTCTAAGGCAACCAATAACTGAGCAGTTAGCCTTGCCGTGAGCTGGGCCCCTTTACTGGTTGTCCAATTAAGAATGATCAGCCCTGAATCCAACACAAACAATAAAAATGCACACAGAAGTTTGTATCTGTATACATGCATGCATGCATACACACACACACACACACACACACCAATAATAATAATAATAAAAGAAAAAGGGCTATCAAATTGAGAGCTGACAGGGAAACAAGATGAGCTGGAGGGAGGAAAGCTAGGAGGGCCTGAAGGGAAGAGAGAAAGAGGGGAAAGCTGAAATAGTTCTATTTCAGCTAAAATATATTTTAATAAAGAAGACACATAAAACTAAAATTATTGGCCAGGGCGCTCCTGCTATGTGTGCTTGTAACCCCAGTCCTGGGGAAGCAGAGGCAGGCAGACCCCTAAGATTCACCTGTCACCCAACCTAATCTAATCAGTGAATCCAGATCCAAATGGAGACTGACTAAAAATCTAGAAGGGCTCCCAAGGAATACACAAGGTTGAGTCCTGGGCTCCACATGTACGAGAAACCGTTGTTCTCTGTACCGGGCAGGGGCGGGGGGTAGGGGAGGGTTATATTAGCATTATTCCATTTAGTTATCTCTCCAGACACACTGTGACTAAACATAGCATTAGATAATTTTCTTCCTGCTACCTTGTAAGATCAAAACATAATAAATACAGTAAGTTTCCTATACTTGAGGCAGACTTCAAGTCTGCACTATTACAGCTGGACAGAAATCTCTACATGATGTTCTCAAAAAGTGCAAGCGGTGAATACCTTTAACCTCAGCGCTTAGGAGAAACCGGGCAGGTGGATTTTTGAGTTCATCATTCTGCTTTATACAGAGTTTTTGAGTTTGTCATACTGGTCTGTACAGAGATTCTGAGGTCAATCAAAAATGTACTGAGAGCCTGAGGAGAAAGAAGTGGTGCGCTACAAATTCTGAGAAGTGTTCTTACTTAAAGCATGGTGTTTCACTTATCCAGGGCTTGCTCTGCTGAGGTCTCAGAGAACTTACTCTAAAACCTGCAAGGCTCACCTTAATGCCAAGCAAAAGGCTGAGCTGACAGAAGTATATTCTGAGAATGAAAACTTAGTAAACATGTATAATCATGCTTTTAAGAGTGAAATCATATTTATGTGTATACCCATCAAGATTTATTAATTTCACTTTGCACATTAGAGTCAGAACATGTTAAAAGGCAGTGAAGAAAGACTATTCTATATGCTGTTCTTCTGCCTTGGCATCTTATTGTATTCTTCAGTACCTGTTTGCTCTTTACTTTTTCAATACATAACGATAACATTAAGATGCCAATTTTACTTCAAAAGGAAAAAATAAATTAGATACACAAGTCTCACTGTGTATTTATTATTTGCCAAAAGAAACACTAGGGGCTAGTGACGTGGCTCTGCAGGTGAAAGGGCTCACCACCAAAGCCTACCAAGTCGAGTTGGAGCCCCAAGCCCTCATGAAGGTGGGAGGAGAGAATCGCCTCCACAAAGTTGTTTGCTGCCCTCCACATGTGTGCATGGCAAGCACACCCCACAAGATACATCATACACGCTAATAATAATAAAGTTCACAAGCAAAAGAAACACTGTTATCTCCAAGGTTATTTAGTGTCATGTAGACCGCTGAGGTATCTGCTAAGGTACCTTGAAAAGGCACTATGCTTCCCTCAGGCTCCTGTATGCTCATGGTTTCCACACATCAGCTTTCAGACTTACCCTGCCATTCTGCAACTGAAGTTACAAAAACCAACTACTTATTTATTAGAAAGCACCTGGAATGCTCACAGCCCTGAGCAGTGTCTTCTGACTACCTCTGCAGACAGCTCTGAGCCTTCCACAGGGACAGTGCCCTTGCTCACAGTGGAGTGGTGAGCACAGTGCAGGAGCTTCAGGGGCAATAACTGGTAGCTCTCTGTCACATGGTCCTCAACAGTAACTGTCTCTCTGCTAACCAACCAAATGAAAGAAGGAAATGGCAGCTGCTGCTTCCCAGCCAGACCACATAGGGCTCTGAACCTCAGTCCTCTCTACAATGTGAATCACCCTTCATGAACTTTAAAGTCCTTTTCCACTTAACAATCCTTATTTCATTTGTCTTTTTCTTAAATCTTTCTCAATGTGTTCTCTTCTTTGTGCACAGAGCTACAAATAAGGAGCTTTCTAGCTTTTCCAGCATTGTCAAACTATGGGGATGTAGAATAACTGATTCCTTCTTAGTAAAATATCCGCAAAAGTGTGTGAGCTGCCTCTGCTGGTCGACTTCTTGAAACACCTTCCTTCCTGAAATACCTAACGCTTCAATGGGCAGGTTTCCCACTCCTGCTTAGAGAAGAGGGGCCTTCTGGGTCGCCTGGCTTGTTCTGGTTTGGTCTTAACACTGTTAGTAAGATATCAAAGCTTCTGGAAAATAGTTGTGCCTAGCAGACAAGTCAAGCATCAATATATAGAGAAGGAAATCAATTCTAAGGCACCCAAATATCTTGTCACCAAAGCAATTCTGAAAGGTAAAATTAATGTTTCCATCTTAAATAGCTTTAAAAAAGGATTTATTGAATTGTATAATACAACCTCCACCTGTTTTCATCTCTCAAAATGTTTATATTTTCTCTTCAACTAAATGCAGTTCGTAATGTATACAGTGATGTTAGGGAGCCCTGAAAATTAACTACTACATGACGATGCTGAGTGCAGACTCCTGTATGAACATCTGTGAACATCCACATAACCACACATGTATCCAAGGCCAACTTCCGCTCCAAACCTCACTGCTACCCTCTAATACCACACCAGCAACCCTCACCTCAACCAAACCAGCCCTTCCCACGGCACCGAGGCCTCACCTCACGCCTCCAACCTCTCACTTCAGTGCTCCATTCTCACTTCACACCAGTCCAACCCCTCCAACTACTACTCACTTTTCTCACTTCCAACCTCTCACCCCTCAGCCCTTCAACCCTTCACCCCTCACAGGGCCCCAATCTCTTACCTATAAATATCAAATATTACTTACTCAAATATGTTAAGTACATGATACTTGAGAGTACAAACTATTAAAATTATCAAATGTACACAGAAACATATAAAAATCTCTATATTTAATATATGCACATATAAGAGTATATGCATCACATGTACATATGAGCAAAGGAACTTACACAGCTTACATCAATAAGATCTAACCTGGTTTCTTGGCAAAGGAACAGTGAGATCATTCCACACAGAGCACCCATGGCCATCATACACACTGCAGTTAATGGCTCCACTCCACAGCAGGAGGGGATTGGTCAAATTCGAACTTGGATCAAAATCAAACACGGAACAGCAACTTATCTAGTATGCTTTGCAGGTTTTCAGGAACCTGCTGGACCTCCTAGTGGCCCTGCGTGGACTGTGGACTGGTGGACAAGGCAGCAAATCCACTAACACCAGTTAGATTCTCCTATGGAAGAACTGCCACCACCCCTCCCCCCCAACAACCTCTATGAAACAGAAAAGGATGAAAATGGGGACTGCGGCAGACTGACCCTAGGTTTTATGTCCCACCTCAAGGAACATTCAGTGAGAACATCAATCCTACATATGATTGACAACCATTTAAGGTTTAGAACCAACATAGTGAGATGGAGTTAGACTTGGGGCAGTTATGGCTCTTGTGCCAAAGTCAACCAGCAGTAAGTAATCCGGATGCTGCCATGATTAAATGATGAAAACACCCTTTGAGGACTCTTTCCAAACTTATTACACAAACATTTATTTGGACAATGACTTTCAAAACATTACTTATAGGATGATAGAAAGCTGTGGGAAAGGACAACACAGATCTATACAGTCATCAAATTAAAAATTCCATAAACCCAAAGCTGTTCTTTAAATTAACATGATAGGTTATTAAAACCTTGGGTTTAACACATCTTTATATTTCTATGAAGGAAAATATTCTGAGTATATATTGCAATGCTAACAAAACCTGTGGAAAGAAATCAAAGCATTAACTAAAAAAATAAAATAAAACAAAAACCCCCATCTGAATAACTCTTTGGATATAGAAATTTAATTAAGTCTTTGAAACATTTTAAAAATTGTAAACTTTAAAAAATACTATGTATAGTTTAGTGTAACATGAATTTTTTTACTTCTTCCTTATGTCACTATATAAAGTATACAGAAATTCTCAAGAGCTTCAAATACAAAGTATCCAAAAAGAAGCTTGAGGGAGCAGAGGTGTGGTCAGCAAGGGTTCCAGGAACAAATCACAGCGGGTGGGCAGGGCTAACGGTGGAAGAACAGAAGTGTCATCCATGCTTGAGACATGCAGCCATCAAGGAAAGGGGTGTGATGTTCTGCCAGAACCCAATGTCTGCAACAGTACTGTAGCACAAAGTGAGATGATTTTTAGTTTCTCTGTGAGACATAACTTGAAAATTTTATACTTTATGTACAGTAGTCTTATCAGATAAAATTTAAAACTCATGTATCTAGAGATTCTGTTTACTTTTTAAATTTTCACAGCGAGTTAATTTATAAATGAGAATACATAATATCAAACTCAGTTTATTTCAGTCTTCTTAGCCAGCCAAATCTATCATCAATCTATATTCAAAAAAGAACTCTCAAAAAGAAAATGAGGCATGTATGTTCATGCCCCAGTGTTCCTTATCTACACATCTGCAGTTAAATACATTTGAGGCCTGGATCCTGACACTCGTCCAGTCACATTTTGACTCCATCCTTAGGCCTTTCTAACATCTACAGAGACACCCACACAGCACCTGTAACAATACTGCACATACAATGATGCTCAAAGATACCCACACAGCACCTGTAACAATGTTCTTCTTTTTCCCAACATCTGGCTCTGTTATCACTCTAATATCACTTCAAAAAAGCACGAAGTCCAATATCTTATTTCCCCTTCTGTCTTCATTTCCATGTGATACAACAGAAGTTCTAGTACTAGAGTTCTTTGGTCTTGCCACCCCAGAGCTTGAGCTACTCTCCTTTCCAAGCTGAATAAGTCTAAAGTCTGTGACGGATCCTACACATCTTCACAATGAGAGCAGCTACATGTACCCTGCATACCTGCTCACTGACTGAGTGGAATCTGAGCCCATCCTGTACCTGGCACAGGGACTATAACGGAAGACAAAACATACCTTCCTGTTCTCACAGAACACACATTCTGAACTTATCTATGATGGCTGTGTGAATTAAATTAGTCAGTGTGTGTGCACACCAATGCCCAGCACACAGCATGCAGCATTTGTCAATACCTAAAGCACTCAATGGACAGTGTCAGTGTGATGAAGCCTCAGGCTCAGGTGAGAGTACATGCTCATCCTCCTCAAGGAAGGTAGGACATGTCACACTCAAAGTGCATGGCTTCCCCCACCTTAGCTGGACCCCAGGGCTGGAAGTGACCACACTAGCCATTCTCAGCAGTTTTGCCCTATCTTTCTTCTGCCTCTTGTTAGATATTCTCTGTATTATCTACCTGGCCCTATTCCTATTCCACCCCTCTGGATCTTATCGTCACCCTCCTTTTCTTCTTAAGATACACATGTTCTCTGTGTGGTCTCACAGTGGTTTCAGCCCTCTCTTACTTCTGCTGAGTTCTGACACTTGAGTTCCTAGCCTGGAACCCACTGTCATCCTGAAAAGTGGCTTCATTCAGTCAACCACTAGGCTAGATCTCTGTCTCAGGAAACTCACTATAACCTCTAATACAACTTTCTCATCTTCTATACCGCTGCTCATTTGTGTCTTTTCTCTGGCTAGTGTCAGTACCATCCATCCATCTTCTCCTCAAACAGAAACGCTGGAGGTAGCAAGACCTAGTGAACAGGGATAGCCATGTTACAATGAAGAATACTGAGTTAATATGCTGACTTACTAATGCTGGATGGTAAATGGTTACTGATAAGCAGAACCCAAAATGAAATTGTAAAATTTGAAAAGGTGACTCCCACAAACACAAAAGGAATAATGAAAGACACCATACATGCTTTAAATTAGAAAAGGAGAACAAGGTAAGGTAATGTCTTTCTTAAACTTCATAAAATGTACTTAAAAAAAGAAAAGACATGAAGATAGAAATCATATAAATTTACTGTTTAAGAAGAATATAAAAGTATTAAAAATTCTTGTACTACCTAAAATAAATCAAAGCATCTTGGGATTATTTCACAGCCAGAGGCAGAAACTGATCTATTAAATACAAAGTCAGAGTTAACTAACAATAGTCAAAGGAATGGATCTAACAAGATGCTCACTATTTATCCCTTTAAGTAGTGATATAATCAGTTACATTAGCTGATCCTTACAACCAATTCTGAACTTCTTGAATACTCCTAACTTGGTTGTGATGGGTTTCTCATACACTGCTGGCTTAAACTCAGTGCTATTCATGCACTTGTGTTTCTAGGCTTGCGGTAAGGGTACTCTTCATTTTTCATACTTTTCTTCTAGATTCATCAACTATGCTATGAACTATTTATCCCTTTCCTGCAGGATGAGACTCAGTGTTTGCTGGATGTTTTGTAGAACTTGTTAGTGTAAGACTGTCTAGTTGGCATTTCTCTCTGGCAGAAGATTTTTCTTCTGTGGTTTAAGTCTTCAATTTTCTACAAGTTTCCCCAATCTGTCCTTCTGACCCACACATTCGAGTATCTCAACTTACATTCCTACATGGAGGTGAGCAGCTGATCCTTCCTGACACACCCACAGTCATGTCATCACATTCACCCCAGATCCGACGGATGGTTTTGCTTTGCTCACTCTCGCTAGCACTCACAAGTCAGCTTCCATAGGTTTTAGTCAGTCTACTAGGTTAGCTACACCATTAACTCTGGTTATTTTATTCTCCAGTTCATTGCTATACACTCCATGTTTATTATTTCTATTTTAATTTGGAGATGTGTGTGTGTACATGTCTGTGTGGGCAGGTGTACCCATGAGTTCATCATATACATATGAAAGCCAGACACTGACAGGTGGTACTGCCTTCTATTGCAGTGGTTCTCCTGTGGGTCATGACCCCTCTGGGGGTTAAATGACCCTTTTATAGGGTCACATATCAGATATCCTGCATATCAGATATTTACAGTATGATTCATAATAGTAGCAAAGTTACAGTTATAAAGTAGCAACAAGATAATTTTTTGGCTGGGAGTCACCACAACCTGAGGAACTGTAGTACGGATCTTGGCATTTGGAAGGTTGAGAACCACAGCCATATTGTTTTCCAACTTATTTTTTGAGGCATGGTCTCTCACTGAATCTGGAGCTTGCCACTATGCTAGACTAACTGGGCAGTAAGGCCCCAGGATTCTCCTGTTTCTGTCACCTAGCCTTGGGTTATAGGTCTGCACTATCATGTTTGGATTTTACATAGGTGGTAAGATTTGAACTGGGATCCTGGTGCTCATGCAGCAAGCCCTTTACCCACTGAGCTATCTATTACCTCAGCCCTCTGTTTTACATCAATGAGAAGAATACCACATTACTCCTTTTAGTTCTCAGAAGTATATGGCTATTTATTCTTCAGCCTCTAAAGCTGCAAAGCAACTGCTAAAAGTCTACAGATTCACAGAAAGTGTTGCTTTAGCTAGTCACGAGTCTGGACAGTGCTTTCCTGCTGACAGACATTTCTAATTTCCCTTATGATTCTTTGCGTCACAAGCTATTCAAAAACAAACATTAATTTTCAAACACATAAGAAACTATCACTTACATCTCAATAAATGGCACTATGAGCACAGGCTAAATTTGTATGGAACTGGTTGTATTTGACAACGATTAAATATTCTTTGTGTTCCAAAAGAATGTTGTTGTTGGTGGTGGTGGGATGCAGTGCTCTAGACCTGTCCACTCTAGCAAGCCTGCAAACCCTCTTACTGAAATGGTTCTTCTGGGTGATTTTTCTCTGCTCTTCCAACATCTAAGAAATTATTTCAAACTGCCCACAATAGGAATGGATTTGTCAACTTCTTTTGTGATTCTTTTCTTTTGCTTACTAGATTTTAAAGGTATATTAACTACATGTCAATTTAAAATTGTATTGTCCTTGTATAGTTTACTGATGTTGGAAATCAATATTATCTCAAAGTCAATACAGTCAGAGCTTTTGTCTGACTCAGTGACTATAACTTCATGTGTTTCTTAAAAAAATGTTGCTTGTAATGAGAATCTAATGAGACTTTTCTACTTTATTCTATACAACTAGCTTGTACTGACTGTCAGTGAATGTGCACGTGTATGTTCTGTCAGTGGATGTGCACATGTATGTTCTGTCAGTGAATGTGCATGTGGATGTCTGTCAGTGAATGTGCACATGTATGTTCTGTCAGTGAATGTGCACATGTATGTTCTGTCAGTGTATGTGCACGTGTATGTTCTGTCAGTGGATGTGCACATGTATGTTCTGTCAGTGAATGTGCATGTGGATGTCTGTCAGTGAATGTGCACATGTATGTTCTGTCAGTGAATGTGCACATGTATGTTCTGTCAGTGAATCTGCAGTTATCACTACTAACTGCATGCTATTCATCATGCTTCCTTTCCTCCTCTGGTTACATTTTTCATAACGAATGTTTATTCTCATCTCCATTTCCCTCCTTCTTAAGCTACACTATCTCTAGGCCTACATCTAATCAATAATTTTATCCTGATCCCACATTTTATCCAGCGTATGTCTACATCCACCCACAGTTACCATCTGTAACTACTTCCCTGTCCTGATCACCACAGTGAAAGCACCGAGGACTTCGCTCTACGACAAATGCCATTTCCAGGCTCCACAGAGGTCAGCAGAAAAGAACACAATGACGGCAAGTGTGGTGTTGTGCCCTGGGAAGGCCAGCATCTTGCTGCCCTCCACCATGAGCTTACTGTACTGTGAAGAACCGGTGGTGTCGAGAGCAGCCTTTCTGCCCCTTACTGCTCTAAAACATTTTTGAAGTTTGCACTATAAAAGTCCATCTGTACGTATTAAGAAAGTAAAAGAGAGAAAGATGATGTGTCCTGCTAAAGAAGCCAGGCTGTTTGAGGGAAGGAAGCTGGGTTATCAGGCGCTTCAGAAGCACTCAGTTTCGGTTTCACAGCTGCCCCAGGACACACATGCCAAGTTACACACAAGTCAGAGCAAAGGAGGAAGGAGTACTGCAGACAGTGAGGCTGGGCAATCTTTAAACTTAAATCCATCATCCAGTACATAGTAACATACAGAAGACAAAAGACCGTTAATTGACATACACTGGATCACGTGGAATATTTAGAGAAACACATACAAGCATCAATAAGACACTAATCTTTATATACAAAGCCTTAAGCTCAGAGGTCAAGATATGGTAAACATGTATTTTCCTAATACATGGCCCTTTAAAAGGCACTGGCTTTAATGTGTCTTGTAGCATACAGTGCACCTTCAAAAGGAATTTGCTTTTTAACATTCTTAGTTTTCTTAGACAAAGCCCAAAGCCGCACTATTTAGCACAGCTGGCCTTAAAGCCGCGATCCTCCTGCCTTGCCTGAGAATGCTGGCATTAAAGGCAAGTGCCACCACACCCAGACTGAATTCTTTTTATTTAATAAAAGAGTAACATACAAGTCTGAGTTGCAGTAATTTTTTTGGACCTGGAAGATTTTTTTAAATGCCTAGATAATTTAATCCAAGTAATAAAACAGCTAGTTCACTTATTACTTTCATTTGTCACAGGCAATCAGACACTGGACCATGACAACATAGAACAACAAGAATAAGGCCGACACCATGGTTCATGCTTATGTCCCAGCGCCTCTGAGGATGAGGCAGGAAGATTACTGGTATGAACCAAGCCTAGGCTAGACTGTAGCAAAAGCCTGCCTTAAAACAGATAAAGAAACTAATTAGAGAAGATGGGAATTGCCTAACCGTAGTTAAATATGTGAGGATCAATATCAAAGCACAGTGATAGGGTCACAGGGTGGGATTTTATTCAGAAACTTTACTAATTTGGAGAAATAATGTTTTTAGCTTGCTTTCAGTTGCTGTGCTAAACTACTCTGAGCCAAGGCACTCTGAAGAGCAGGATTTATTTGACTTCTAGTTCATCATGGAGGGAAGCCAAAAAAGGAATCTGGAGGCAGAGGCTGAAGCAGAGGCCATGGAGGAGCACTGCTTACTGGCTTGGTCTCCATGGCTTGCACAGCCTGGAATGGTACCACCAGGAAGGTGGGCCCTCCCACACCAATTATTAATTAAGGAAATTCTACAGATATGCTCACAGGCCAGCAGGTTCCATTTTCCTAGATGACTAGTTTGTATCAGGAAAACCATTGTTAAAGGTGGAAGAAATATCTCATTCAAGAGGTTTGTAAATTACACCATTTGTTTGAACTGTCACTTGATTTGGAAAAAAAAAATTCAAAGCATACAATTCCTCATAGAACAGAGTACAATTTCACTACCAACTGGTGTATAAGTTTGTGCTACCAACACTGATCTACGTAAGCTCCTAACAAAAAATAATCCTGTCAGTGGCACTGAAGGTGACAGGAGGACGGTAGGGACAGGACCACTTCCCTGCCATGGTGATGTGAACCTGTTAGCATGATTAGACTAGATAACCAACCTGGCAAAGGGGGAGTCGGCTTCCATTTCCACAATGTTTTCTACCTTCAATAATGCAAACATGTTAAGATTTAATACATAAGAAAGCTTACATGACGAATGGCACAAGCATTACAGTACAAGTTCTTGCTTCATGACCACTGGCAGCTTCACATCACTCCCAAGGCAAAATCCAAAGTCGGTTGTCAACATAAACTGCTTCTCTTCATTTGATTCCTAACTCTCCAGCTTCTCATCCTACAAGGCTGAAGTTTCAAGCCCTGTGTAGAGACATGTCTCATGCAGCTAGCTGCACAAATCATTCCTCTGCATGGAATATCATTCTAAGTAGCTTCACCAGGACAGCCATGCACATCCTTAAAGACTCAACTCTAAGCACTGTCCTCTTTGCATGTGGGATGGGACAAGTTACTGAACTAGATTCTTGAGTTTATTTCCTATGCTTTTTCTCCTACATTATAAGCACCGTTGGTTTCTGTCTTCCTGCATGGTATGCAGTAATTTACCATATTAACTCCACAGAAATCAAGTGTAGGCTTAAATGAATTATTGTTCAAATTTCATAGGCCAAATAACTTCAAATCTACAATTATAACCCAAGACTTCTACCTTACACTCAGAATTTTCCTTCCATAATTGTACCCATGGATACTAGATCAAAAGGTATTATTCATTCATATGTAGAATGTCCAGATAGTCACAATTAAAGAAAATATAAAAATATGAGACACTTAAAACCAAGCCAGGTGGCATACACTTTTGATGCGAGTATTCTGGAGGCAGAGGCAGACATATCTCTCTGAGTTCAAGGCCAGCCTGGTCTACAGAGTGAGTCCCAGGACAAGCAAGGCTACATATAGAAACCCTGTCTCAAAGCAAATAAAATCAAAAAAACAAAAACAAAGCAAAGCACTCCAAACCAATACACACTAGCAGATTTTTCAAAGATAATCAATAACAAAAAAGGAATGGAAGAGTTAGAAATAGTGAGATGTGTGTGCACCTGTAAACAAATGCACTGGTTGGCTTGTCAAGGAGTAAGATATATAACCAAAAATCAGGATGATCACATACTCTTGGCAAAGAGAATACGTCCCTCAAAGAATTCAAGATGAGTAGCAGGTTTAAATCCCTGTGTAATGTCAGACTGTATGCAGTGTGAATGGAGCAGCTCAGCAAAGCACGAGGGAGAAGCAGCGGGTAACACTTACACGCTGCCTGCCCACTGGCTCCCCTTGGCAGCCTTCTTGGAGACTGAAGCTTAACAAAGACTTGAAGTCATGCTGGTACACTCCTGTAATCTCTGAGTTGGAGAGGCAAAGACAAAAGGAATACTGGAGCCAGCCTAGCTAAATCAGGGAGCTCCGCGTTCAGTGAGAGACCTTGCTTCAAAAACACAGTGACAATCAACTGAGGAAGACACCAGAAGTGGCCTCTTCACTCCACAGGCACACATGCACAGACTTGTGCACACACATTCACCAGACACAAAGAAAACTGAAGAGGGTTAGGTTTGTTTGGTTTTGTTTTAAATATTTTTGCCTCTTGAAAATTACTAAAGACAGTTTCAAGCACTTATAGGTCAAAGTCAAAACAGAATGTGGAAAAAAGATCACTAGAAAATGATCATAGACCAATGTTAATGCTTTGAACTTCTAAAATATTTAGAAAATGTTTCACTTTGATTGAGGAATAAGGCTCAAAAGAATAAAATCATAAACTAATAACAAAAAATTTTAAACTTAAAGACTACTATTAAAAGTTAAAGACTACTCCAGAAAAGGTTAAAGTCCTTTAAATATTTATATCCAACAAAGAACCTGAGTCCAGAAGATGCAAAGTCCTCTTTCAATTCAATCATTAAGACAAAACCTAACTAAAAAAATAGACCCATGATATGAAAAGCATTTGATGAAAGGAAATACCACGTGATCAACACATAACTTAATTTTTTCACATCCCTTAGACACCAGTGAGATGCAAACCAAGCCAGCATAGCACTGCCACACCCACGAGAGCAGCAAAACTAAGACTACACACAAACTTCTGGAAAGACATGGCGAAGCAGAACTCATGTGTGACGGTGCAAGGCACAAAGGTGACAAGCACTTTCCAGTTGAGCAGTTTCTTATCAAGTTAGCCATATGCTAGTGAGTGACCCAGCAATTCTTTTAAGTGTACAAGAACAATGTCAGTATATGGTCCCATAAAATCTGTGTGTGTTTGTAGAGTTAATTACAGCAAACCCCACAAAAAATTACGATTAATACATCAACTTTAGGTTCATATTATATTCATATAATAGGATACTACTCAGCAATCCAAAAGGATGAAGTACAGATGATATGAATTCTAAGAACACCATGCAAAACAAAATGAGGAATGTAAAGCAAGTAGTACACATTTCCTGGTTGTAATTCTAGCAAAAAAAAAAAAAAACTAACTCCAATCTCTAGTGAGCAAAACCAGTCACACCACTGATTTTATGGGGGCCAGAAGTGGAAAGTACTGGCTGCCAATTGGCACCAGGGAACTTGTGGGAATGATAGAGATACTTCCATGTTCATGGCACTGGCAGTTACATAGGCATACAGAAATATCAGAACTTGTCAAAACGTCCAAGAATATACCTTACCCTATACAATAGTATCTCAATAAGCTTATTAAAACAGGCTCACATATGGTTTTAACTTCTGTCTTGGTATTGTTTCTGATCTAAGCCGTAGGAACACAGTAAAATATCTGCATTTTCAAAATATGCAAAGCCAAAGAAATGTATAAAAACCAGTGGGCTCCATGCATCTTCAACTTTTCAAACATGGAATGTATAGTTTGGCTTCCTTGGCCTTTGGTTTTGTATTTATGCAGCAAAGTGACAGTGATGTGTTATTTCTGAATTCCATGTCAACATTTACACAAAAATGTTTCAGTATCTCCCCATATAATGCACCTCAAGAACTGAGTCCAAAATGATCCTCCCTGAGCTAAAAGACACACCTTAAGGAGTGTAATATAATGCTTCAGGGGACTGAAGAGATGCCTCCAGGATAAGCATGCTTGCTGAACAAGCTTAAGGTTCTGAGTTTGAATCCTGACATCCACATTTAAAGGGGCATGGCACATGCCTGTGACCCAGTGCTGCCGGGAGGCAAAAGGCAGATACAGGATGATCTCAGGCTTGCTGGCCTTCAGGTCACTGAGAGACCCTGCCTCAAATGACTAATGCAGAGAGTGACAGAGAGTGATAGGAGTACAATCTACCCCTCTGACATTCACACATTCATGTATGTGCACAGGCACATGTACACATGCACCCACATACTGATGCTCATGTAAAGTGCACGTGCACACATGCATGTGCTAGGGAGAAAGAGGAGGAGGGAGTGAGGAAGGATCTGTGTAAATTTTCATACAGCAACTTCATGTGGAAGCTTTACACACATAATACACTCGTCCATTGCTTCTGCCAAAACTGGACAACACTCAAGGCCAAAGCTACAGAAGCAGCGAGTGTATTTTCTAGTAATATCCTTTCAGGTAGTAGTTACATTAGCTGAAAATGGATAAGAAATAAATAACAGATATAAGATGTATTTAAAGCAAATCCCTAAAATTTAAAGTAGCATTTATCAAGTCCTTAAAACACAATAAATATACTGCTTCATAAACCTCATTTACCCACTCTAGTACTGAGATTAGCAAAGGTAAGTCACTTGGCCAAGTTAAGACAACTAGTAAAACACAGGATCAGCCCCAGCCCTTTCCACTGCTTATCCTTAAAAAAGAAACACTATATCCAGCCAAGCATGGTGGATCATGCATGTAGTCTCAGCACTTGGGAGGAAGATTAGCACAATGTCAAAACTAGTCTTGTGTTCCGGTAAGAGACAACAAATCAACAACAAACAAACAAGTGAAACAAATACACAGAAAAGATCCCACTGCATTCAGGGGTGACCTCCATACACATAAGAGGCCAAAGGATAAAAGATAAAATAAGTAACAGGAGTTTTTCTATGAACATATTTTTAATATATATAATATAAAGGAACATATGTTATATAATATATGAAT
>NW_021604747.1:1839942-1903443 GCF_004785775.1 Grammomys surdaster | reverse complement strand
ATTATATAATTATAATATATTATATAATCATTATATATTATATAATTATATATTATTTATTATAATTATAGTTATAATTATTATATATAATATATAATTATATAATATATACTATATAATATTATATATAATTATGTTACATTATTATATAATATATAATATAACAATAATAATATAACATTTATATATTATATAATATAATAATATATAATATATTAGGAGATTCCCTACTACCCACAAAGTCAAAATTTTGATAGATTTTAGATTAAAGTTAAGGATTCTTGTACCATCATCAAAATCAATAGACGACTGACATAATTGGAATTACGATACTGAATAAGCAAAAAACCTATCAACAAGAAATATAAAACAGGCAAAAGTAAACCCAAATTGCTAGTCAAAGACATGCAAAAATAATCAGTCTCTTAGAAAAATAAAACCACCCTGACCCCCTATTTAACAGCTGTCAAAATAGCAAAGTGAGGCCTGGAGAGATGGGTCAGAGGCTAAGAGCCCTGGCTACTCTTCAAGAGGACTCAGGTTCAGTTTCCAGCATCCACATGGAGCTTGTAACTGTCTATTATTTCAGTCATAGGGAACCTGATGCCCTCTTCTGGCCTCCACAGGCACTAGACACATACATGGTAACCAGATATACAGGTAGGTAAAACACTCTTACACCTAAAACACAGAATTTTTAATTTAAAATACAAGATGCAGAATACTGTAAAATACCATACTCTGGAAAACCTCTGAAATAAAAACTAGTTATACATTGTTGGTGTCAAGATTGGTTTTGCCATTTTCTGAACAGTGTGGCAGGAGTTAGTCACTCTGACACACAGGAGGACACATGACACAATCACAGGGACCCAAGAGTTGCAGTCGGACTGGGGATCAACACTGGAGGCATTCATAACTAGCTGGTGCTCTCTATGGAAATGAAATGACTGCAGTTAGAAGCGTCTGTCAGGCGCGCAGGGCCAGCACAAGGAAGGGCAGGAAGATAAGGTGACTGGAGTAAAGAACACCACCATGCAAATGAGAGAATTCCTCTAAATAACTCGAAGCTGAGGAAACACCTAAATCAACAGCTAACTGTGCTAGGTGCATGCATATGCAGTAGAAAGCCCTTCATGCCAAGATGACTGAGCATTCTATAAATACACGAGGAATACTGGCATCCACTCGCTTGTTACAAATTCACAGATGAATATACTTAATAGTCTAGTAAATGGAGCACAAACCGGGTCTTCATCTGAGCTAAGAAGAAACACAAACGTGGCAAAGTCAGTTTATGCTCCTCTGTGTGCGGCTTTGAGTACCTGTGTTCTCCTGCCCCACCCTTCTTCCCTCCCTCCCTCTCCCTTCCTAATCCTGCCTCCCCTTTCCTTCCTCTCTCTTGCGGTCTCACTCTGTATCCCGAACTGATAGTGTCAAATTCACTATCCTCATAGGATTACAGGTATAAACCACCACATCTATTATCAATTTCTCATTGAAAAAATGTTTTTGATACTCTTCCCAAATCCTTCCATCTCTAAGTATATACTACTACCTTAATTGTCTTAAATGTTACCCATATGGAATGATTTTCTTTTTTCCACTTTCCTTGTTCATTCACATAAAACAAAACAAAGCAAAAAAACCTTCTGTGGATACTGAGAGATTCAATTTAGAAAAGTGAGCCAGCACTAGAGTTCAGTACTAGACAAGTACTGGGCATTGGGGGGGCACACACCAACGGTAAGAAGGTGGAATAATACAGTCCTGTGCCACATAAAGATATGTCCAGTGACAAGTTTCCCTCCAGTGATGGTGCCAGAAGACTGTACTTTCAATTACTATACAACAGAGTGCTGACTGTGAGGGTCCCATAGGAAAACCTCACAGGACACATTTCTAAGAGTGCACTGACTCAGGGTTAAGGAAGAAAGGAGAAACCCCAAAGAGGTGGTGATTCTCACAGTCCAGTCTAGCATTCCCCAGAGAGCAAGGTTAACTTAAGCCTGGGGTCTAAAACTTACTGACTCTGGTACTACACCGCAAGTGCACGTTCAAGTCTCTCTGTAGTTTCCATCCAAGCGTCTCAAATATCAGTTCAACTGCATCAGTTTTCTGAAAATTGATTCTGAGTACGACAACCCTTCATATTAAAAATCAGAACTTTGGGATGGGGTATAGCAGTAGTCAACGGCTGCTGTTCAACATCCCATGTTCAAGCCTAGAAAAAATTTTAAAGTGTAAAATTTCATTAGAGTGATTAAATATTAAACCAGCAGGCTTTGCTTTATTCTAAATACTATCTACTTAACAACAATAACAAACCTCCACATGTTGCACTCAAATAATTCAAGGGTTGATGAATAGAGAAATCAAATTTTTGTTAGTGACCATGAACAGTACAGGAAATATCTGAAGGAGGTACCCATTTTATTAAAAGAAAGCTATAATTAGAGTATTTATACTACCTTAAATGTGGGCTAGAAAGATGGTTAATTCAGTAATGTGCTTGTCTATGACAAGCTGATTCTGGAACTTCAACATCCACATAAAAGTGTGCTCATAATTGCAACACCAGAAAAGAGGAGACAGGAGGGTCCTCAAGGCTCCCAGGGCACCCAGACTAATTAACTGGTAAGCTCTGGATTCAGTGAGGGACTTGTCTCAAAAAGAAGGTAGAAGAAACTGGAAAGATGGTTTAGAGGTTAAAAGCACTGACTGATCAGGCAGCTATAATCCTATCTGCTTTGAAAGCTGAAACAGGGAGATCACAAGTTCAAAGCCATCCAGGACAACTTAATGAGCCACTGTCTTTAATTTAAAAAGTTTAAAAAGGATAGCAATGTAACTTAGTGGTAGATACTTCCACAATATTATGAGATCCAGGTTCAATCTCTAATACTAAACACTTAAATAATAAAATACATGCATGCATACATGCATGCGTACACACATATTACATTATCAGTAACCTTCTTTCAGGTTAAGAAGAGCATAATTCACTTCTGCTAAGTTTAAAATCAGGCTAGACATGTTCAGTCCACATGAGGAATCATCGTGTAGAAAAACTGATGTCCTGACTGCTGCCTGATGGGGCTGTAGAGGTGGCTCAGAGGTTAAGAGTGCTCACTGCTCTTCCAGAGGACCCAGTTTCAGTCCAGCACCCACAGCTACAAGATCACTACAGCCTGTAACTCCAGCTCCAGAAGATCCGATCCCTCTGGCCTCAGCGGGCACCTATATACACTTGTACAAATCTATACATAGATATACTGCCTTTAAAAATGTAATACTCAAAACACTGTCCCATACAAAGTAAAAAGTATCCCTCTGGTAGTATCTACAAAAAGATCAGATTTACATGTTATAAAGCTTCACAATTCCTCCTCAGAACTGCTGTGGTAATAGATACATTTGCTATGTGTTAACTGGGCCACTCCTCAGTGGACAACAGTGTAGTTCAAATGCAAAATCTTAACTACAGTGCATTCAAACTTTTATATATAACACACATAATTTATGTTTATGCCATGATTACCTAGTAATATGTACAGTATCTAACTTCTCAAAGATAGCTTTGAAAGTAATTTTATCATGTACCCCAATGAGGGCACTTTTCCCATTTAAACTTTTAAAACTTTCTTTCTATGAAGCACTTTGATTTTAGCTTGCATCTCTACAAGTGAACGATAGATTACCAGTCGTGCTGCAGAGCCTATGATACCATTTCAAGCCTCAGTGTCATCTCTGTGTGCTGACATCCACTAGCCCCTTGCTGCACCACTGCACACCAGTACAGACCTTCCAGCGTCTGCACACCTTCTCTTCTCTCACTGGAATTCAATGTGCGTACTTAAGAGCAGCAGCAGTGTAGCCCCACATGATACTGCATCCGAGTCTACGTCTAGCTCTAATCACCTGCTTAGGCACGACTTATATAAAGGAGAAAAGGGGCAGAAATCCCACTAGGAAATATTTTAGAAATATTCCCAGTATAGATTTTCTATATCTCAAAGCCACTAAAATTATAAAACAGAGATATATGTAATTTCAAAAATATTGAAGGCTAGACAAAAAAAAAAAAAAACAAAACAACAATAACAATTACTCCTCATACTTTTTTTTTTAAACCAGAGTCATCTAACCAAGTGTTTGTAGTCTATAAGATATTTCTGATGTTTGGCTTTACGCTAGAATTTCATACCTTGTGAACTCTGATAAGTTCTTTAATTCATGAGAAAAAGAAATGAATTATACTCATTCATAGAGCTCTCAGGAAGTAGGATAGCAACAAATTAAAGAGAAATGATATGAAAAACTGTCTTTACAGACAATCCATGGAAAATTCACACAGACTTACATGACAAGTCAGGTAAGCCCTATTTACTCCAGACAGATGGTAACAACTGCTGATGGCAGCCATCAGTTCATTTCTACAGCTACATAACAACAGACAGGGAAAGGATGCTTCTAACTCTTGGCTGAATGCAAGGCTTAAGGTCTATACTTATCTTAACATAACTATATGAACACAAATGAGAACATAAATACTTAAAAGTTTCATGCAATTATTCTTAAGCCAAAGTCATCATCTCAGTGTACACAGTTTACTTAAGGTAGTAATTAATAAATAATTTAAAAATCATTAAAGCCTCAAATGCTTGCACTCCTTAATTTATAAGTGATAGACTTAAAGTTAACGTGCTGTGGTATTCTTCACTAGAGATGTGTAGGAGATGAGAAGGGGCCACCACTCATCAGAGGCTCACAGGACCAAGGGAAAAACCAAAGCCTACAAGTACAGACCAGGACCCTAGCATCTTCAGTTTCCCAGCCCATTTCTAGCCTTAAGTTTATGTAAGCTATGGAGAAATTACTACCCAGTATCATCAATTACCTCACTGAAACCTCGTTTTACTATACCTAACCATGGACATCTTTAACATTTGAAAATGTGTTTTTCAAAACCCCTACTATTAACAACAACCACCACAACAGGTTAAATAGAACATCAGTGAATATGCAAAATAAATATACATAGTTAATGCATTTTCTTGCTCAAGTCTAAAACCAAACTTTTTATAATATAACTGCTTTAATGTGATACCAAAGAATACCAATCTCAAGATTTTAAAGCTTAAATGTGTAAGTAGTACACTCATATGAACACATTCCTACCTTTCTGGTACCAGTAAACTAAAAAGCACTCAGGCTTGTTTTAAAGACCCAAAAGGACACAGAAGGATTCCGCATCAGCACAGAAGACCCACAAGCTTCTGATGCTGCACCAGTAGTCGTTTTTGTTAGCATCCTCTACTGGTGGTTTCCAAAGACAGCAAGAAGAGATGATGCTAATGATAGAAAGGTATGTGCCTGCTATTCCATCTAAGGTGAATTAGTCAGCATGCAGTCATAAGGAGCTAGAGCTCATTTGTCAAGAATAAAAACGGGAAAGGAAAAGAATAGAACTTTGGGAAAGAGATAATATTTTAAAATACAACAAAGCATTACATTCTAAACAGTAAACAACAATTTCATCGATTCTACTGCCATTCCTTTAGACAACTAGCATTACCACAGCATCCCCACACAAGGCTCCATGATGTAGGCAAGCCTGCTCAGTTGCTTCACCCTTGTTAAATTACAGTTTTTGATGCTGTCATCAGTGTCCTAGCCTGTAGATATATTCTAGAAGGGAAATAAAAATGTTTTACTGCTGGCTTAGCCATAAAATACATATTTCAAAATGAATACAAATTTTATTTATACATAAATAATATAAAATATCTCTATTACTATCTCCCATTGTATACACTGCTATTTATCCTTTTAAATAGATTTTAAGAGTTAACATTTTTCCAGACAATCCTCTGCTGAAACATCTGCAACTTAAATATGACTGCGTTGCTGAGAAATATCGACCAGCACCTATTCCCAGGTTTCACAACACAATGCATAGAACTTCATTCTTAATTTGCAAAAATGGCAAGCGAAATCAAACAGCATGGCTGCAACAGTCAGCGACAGATGAAAGCATTTGAGAACAAAAAGAAATACAAAGAGAGAGCCAAAAGTGATGGAAACGGGAGATACCTGTGGTAGCACCGTGCTCTCTCACACACCTTTTGTTTTCTCCGAGAAATGCATACTGCAGTCAAGACATTTCAGGAACAAGAGCCCCAAATCTGTTTTTCTAATATTAAACACAAAGGAAAAACACTGACAGCAAGCCTGGTAAATAAATCCCTCCCCTGAAAAGGAAGGCTGCAAAAAGGAGGCTGACATACATGCAGGAAAAACTATACACCATCTTATTTCTACCTGCACAAGTTGCCATTTGCTGCAGCGATCAAGAATCTCTTTTTCCTGTTGATTTCAAGCACCTTTCGGAAGAGCCTTCCACCCTTAAGTCATCTGTTGATATGCCTTATGTGTGTGATATTTTAATATCACAGGATTGCTTGGAGAAAAATCCATTCTTTCCTGTTCAGGTAAACATGTTTACAGCAGCTGCACAGACGCTGGGTGGTTCAGACTCACATGTCACACACATGTCGTCAGCAACAAGAAAAGCCCCTTTCTCTGGCGATTAACATTTTAAATAATGTAAGGGCAGCGAACAGCCCTTTTCTAACCAACTTACCTTTCATAAAGCCACATCAGCAACAGCGGCAACAGCTCAATGTAGAACAGACACTATTTGACGCTAGAAGCAGGAAATTACAATTGCGGTAGCCTGTGCTCAGGTCCTTGCCACAACCAGTCACCTCTCCACAATGACGCTACCCAACACACCTTTCCCTTCGAATGAACGAGCAGGCTTCTCCGAAACGCAACGTTTATCTGAACAACTGAAAATCATTCATGGTAGCGGGGATTTTAATGTGGGCTCAGATATATTCAAAATGTGTTTACAACCGAGAAGAAACCTCTTTGGAACAGCCTAAAATCTTCGTATCTGCTTCTAGACAGGAAATCCCACACAAAATCTAAAATTGCCAGGAAAGGTTACAAAACCTGGCGCTTGGCATCCCGGAGGGGAGGGAGCAAAGCAGACCGGGCGGGGGTGGGGCGTGGGGGGCGCGCCAGGGTTGCCACTTAAACAGGATTTCCTAGTTCTCTGGACAACACATCGATGCCATTAGGGGCGCATTTATTCTCCCCAATCTTAAAAACTCATCGTTCAACACCCCGCGGGAGCCCCACGGAGCCACTGGGTGTGAAAGGCACGAGGAATTCCTTATATAGCCGCGGCCGCAGCAGCACAGGGCTGTGGCCGCCCATCACCACACACAGGTACCCGGGCGGGGGCATCCCCCGGCCGCCGCCGCAGGGACTGTCCAGACAATGACCAGGAGCAGAGGCTGTCGGCGCCGCGAGCCGAGAGCACACACTCGCCTAAGAGAGGCACCATCCAGCAACTCCCGTCTCCCCACGCTGGGAGAGCCCACGGGGCACCCACCGACACAAGTCGGGATGTCGCATTCTCTCCTAGTGCCTGTGGCTTTTTCCCTTGAAAAACAAAACAAAACAAAAAACCCCAGCAACAACAACAAAAAACTCTTCAGCCAGGCCGAGGAGTGTGTTTCCCTGGCACATCCGCGGAAATCAATACCCAGCGCAGCTGCACCGCGAGCCGCAGCCCCGTGCGCCCGTCGAGCCGCCCGCCCCCTCCCCCACCCGCCCCACTCGCGACCCCGAGCGCCACCCTAGCTCCATTATCTGTCCTCTGCTCCCGCGTCGGGCCCAGGTAACAACTTCCCCAAACCGAAAGAGCCAAAGCGAGGCGCATGCACACAGCCCGGTGCCCGCCGGGACTCGGGCTGCCGGGGTGTCCCGACCTGTCTGTGCTGTTTCCCGGCCCGCAGGCGGCGAGTCCACGCACACACAAGCCCCGTGGCAGCAGCTAGGAGCCGCCAGAGCGTGCCCGGCCCCCGACGGGCACCGCAGGCGCGGGGTTCCAGCCTCCTGAGCGCCCGACTCACGGCGGCCCCGCGCGTCCCCATCCCCGCCCGCCCGCGAGCGCGCGGGGCGCAACTTTCCCGCGGGCGCCCGACCCGGCGCGCAGCGCCCGCTCCCGCGCACACGCGCGCACGGCCGACACGCAGCCGACACGCAACCGGCCCGCGGCCGCCCGTCCTCTCCCGCCTGTGCCCGCCCCGCAGCCCGCGCCTACCCGCCGCAAGTTTGTTCCCCGCCGCCGCGGCCTGCGCGGAGGGAGGATCGCGCGCGGGGAGGCGCCGAGGGGCAGCAAGAGTGGAGAAAGTGCGGAAAGAAGCAACAGCCGCTCCACCCGCGGGCGGAAAAGTGGCCGGGCGCGGCGGCGGGATGCGGCGCGGCTAACGGTCCCCGGCGGCCGCGGAGCCGCTAGGCGCAGAGGCAGGTAAGACATAACGGTTCAGGACGGCGGCCGCGGCGGCGGCGGCGGCGGCGGCAGAGGCAGCGGGGCGCACTACTTTACTTTCCCACTCCACTCGGCCCGGCCCCGCCGCCGCCCCCGGCCCGCTCGGTCCCGCGCCCCTCGCCCGGCCGCCTGCTGCCCGCCGCCGCGCCGGGCCCCTCCGCCACTCACCGTTATTGCGCCGCGGGTTCGCCTGCTTTCTGCGCTTACACCTGGGGCCATCCGCCATGATCCTCTCGCTTGTGTCTAAATGCTCGAGTCACCTCCTCCCCCTCCTCCCTCCCTCCCTCCCTCCCCTTCCCCCCCCACCCGCCGCCTCCACCCCTCCCCCTCCCCACCGCACCTGGTTTACGACACTCGAGGCTTTACGACATCACCTTCCTAACACCTAGCGGCGCTCGCTCTACGGCCGGAACCTTGTTGCTAGGGCCGGGGTGGTTTGCGGCAGTCTTGGACGCTGCGGAGTTTGAATCGTGGAGGCGAGGGAAAAGTTTTGCTCAGGTGTGGTGGAGTAGCGGAGAACGGTGCTGGGACTCTGGGGACAGGAACGGAAGGCGACAGCTTGGCTTCCTAGGCCAGGTGGAGCTGGCGGCATGGGCCACACCCGCTCAGCCTCCACGCGGACGAGTGCGCACTCCGCGGACCCGCGCGCTCCAGCTGTCGGTGCGGCGACCCGCGCGTGCGCGCCGGGGACGTGGACAGCCGGGACGCGTCGCGCGCGAGCTACCTGGCCCGTTCTGCCTCCTCCCTCCCCTCCCACGGACGCGCGGGTTTCCCCAGCCTACCCGGACGGGAAGTGACTGCAATTGGGTTGAACTTCAGCTGGACGGAGAGGGAGGCGAGAAATTCCGCTCTCAGGAAAGCGGCATGAGTAATCCCCCGCACGGTGCCAGGCTCACTTCCTCATCCGCGCCTAGCTCACCTGCTGTCACTTTGCCTACCCCGCCCTGCAGGATCCCAGAGTGGCGGTGCTCAGGGTAGTGACTGGCCACTGAAGCATAAACAGCCCTTGGGAGCAGTCGGGACCCTGAGGCAGGAGGATGGCTGAGAGTTTGGGGCCAGCCTGGGCTACAGAATAGAACCCTGTCTCAAAATAACTACAGGTTTACACATATCTGAGCAGTTGTCACAGTGGGAGGGCCTCAAGGCTAAAAGCAGGGGTGACTAATGTGGGCTGAGGCTGGTTTTTATCTGAAGTTCTTTGACTTTGTACAGGACTCAAAATACCTCAATGCCCGTTGGGACTTAAATTGACCTCTCTCCCCCTGTTTCCCACCCCTTTTCAAAAGAGGAATTGTGTGGGACTACTCTATGAGATCACTGAGCTAAGCGGTTATTTCAGATACATAGTCATTGTATTAAGTGTATTTATGGATAGAGATAACAACCCAGAAATATGCCTTAGAATGTAAGAAATACTGCATTAAATCAGCACAGTTCGGGTAAATGACAGCTGCTGGTAGGTTTCTGCTTACAGATTCTGCCATACCCAAGGCAGGGTTTTTTACTGTCTGACTAGACATGGTGACACACACCAGTCTTTAAATGTGGGAGGTGGAGGCAGGAAGGTCACAAGTATTAAGCTAATTTTGGTTTGCATAGTGAAACCCTGTCCATAAAAGCAACTCCACCCCCCAAATGTTAAAAGATTCATTAAACTGAAGTAAGTGTACAGCCATGGTGCAGTAATTAAAAAGTGCTGGCTATAGATGAAACCCTTTCCACATTGCTGTGTCTGGATAACGGGACTGTACATGTAGTTTGCACGTCAGATCTGTACTCATTGCAAAATTAGACTTTTTCTTGGTCCCTGTTCATATAGGCAATGCTTCTTCAGTACTGTGTTAAATGAAACATATGTGTCAGAATGGTATCCTTGGATTAGTGGCCTTGAATCACCGTGTGTGTGTGTGTGTGTGTGTGTGTGTGTGGTTTAGTCCTTGGGCTTGGGACCCTGTGCCCTGGCATCCTGAGTAGCTGGCATTACATGAATGAGCCATGGCCAGGCCTCCGTGGCTTTCTGAATCACATCATAAACTTTTGTCTTTTACTGGAAATTGTCTAGTTTCCAGCTAAAAAGAGAAGAAAATTTTCTCTCTACATCAATTTTACCTTCCCTTAAACTTGGGAGGTGTCACACTTACAGTCCTTTTTCTGGTTTGTGAATGCTTCTGTGTTCTTCCTCAGCCTAACAGTCATAGACACACAAACAACCCAGAAGATACTTAGTTCCTTCTGTGGTTACAGATTTGGTTGGGGTGGGTTGCATTATTAACTATAGGGACAATAAACCTTTCCTTGGGCTTGTCTGTATCCTCAGCACCTACCAGAGTGCCTAACACCTTGTAGATGTTTAATATGTCTGAAATAGGTTTGGTCTAAGTTTTCTGAACCTGTTCTTATTAATAAAATGAAGGTTGTGTGCCTTACTTAATCATAGTTTTAGGAACCGTTAAGGTGAGTGAAACACAGCAGCTACCATTCATGTGTTTTCTAATTCTTAAGCTCTCCTTTATCATTTTCCTTTTCTCTAAAAAATTACTTCTGCTCAGTCTGATTTTAAAATACATCCAAGAAATACTGGTAAGCCAAAAGTTTCACTTTCACAAAAACCTCTGATAACTTAAAAATTAAATATTTGACTTCTGTTCATATTTCTATAAAGTTATTCAAGATATTTGAAATCTATTCTAGAGAGAGCAGACAGAAGTAAGTCTCAGAATAAAGCACACTGCTTTAAACTTGATTCTTTATGGCAGCTTTATCTTAACCAAAGAATGGGGAAAAAAAATCTTTGGAACCAACTTATAAAGGAAATACCTATTAAAATTTAGACTAAACCCAGCCCTTGGGAGGTGGAGAAAGGAAGATCAGAAGTTCAAGATCATCCTAGACTATACTCTGAGTTCCAGGACCACCGGGGACAGGAGATCTTGTCTCAAAATAACAAGAATTTGGATGGAGGGTTTTAAAAGGAGACTGGTGAGTTTAACATGCATCATGTCTTCTTTGCAGTGACTGGTGCATCACAGAACATGTCTTCAGTATGTCCCTTTGTTAGTGGATTGTTAACACTGCTTTGAGCAGTAGGATATGTTGAGCAAGATATACTGTAAAAAGTGGATTGCTGTATTTCCAAAATTTAGTGGGAAGATTTAAGTGTATCCATTCAATTCTGAATTTTTCTATAAAGTTTTCATACCCTTTGCACATACTTGCTTTTCATGTAAGATTGGCATACAAGTTAGGATACACTCTGATAAATAACTATTTTGAAGTTACTGGGTGTTTTATATCAAGGCCACAATGCCGTCCAAGTACACTTGAGACATGTGAGTACGATTCTCTAGGTAATGTCATGGAAGACTCCTGTGCCAGTGCCACCTCTCCATCTGGTGCCTATTTTCACATCGGATCTTTGAAGGAATGAGAGTATACTCCGTACATGTTTCTTGGGGTTTCTATTGCTATGATAAAACACCATGACCAAAGGCAGCTTGGAAGATATTCTAGTCACTGTTCTGTTGCTGTGAAGAGCATCACGACCAAGGCAGCTTTTATAAAAGAAAGCTTTTAACTGAGGGCTTACTTACAGTTTCAGGGAGTAAATACATGATCATCATTGGAGAAAGCAAGCAACCATGGTACTTAGAGCAGTAGCTGAGAGTTTTAAATGCTGATTTTCAGTCAGGGAGATACTGGATGGGCTTTTTAAACCTTAAAGCACACTCTCAGTGACACTCCTCTTCCCACAGGCCACACCTCCTAGTCCTTCCCAAATAGTTCCACTCAAAGGTGACTGAGCATTCAAATATATGAGCCTATGGGGGCCACTCTTATTCCAGCACCTCCAGGAGGAAAGGATTTATTCACGCTTACTAGCCTCACATCAGACTTTTATTACTGAAGGAAGCCAGGGCCGGAACTGTTGCAGAGGCCATGGCAGAGTGCTGCTTACTGACTTGCTCCTCATGGCTTACTTAGCCTGCTTTCTTATAGCATTTAGGAGCACCATCCTAGGGATGACACTGCCCACAGTGGGCTCACACGTCAGTCATCAATCAGTAAAATTCACTACAAGTCACGTGGGATGGGGGGCATTTTCTCAGTTGAGGCTCTCTCTTTTCAAATGACTCTAGCTTGTGTCTGGTTGACAACAAACAAACAAACCTGACCAGGACACATTTAAAGAATGCAGGGCCCTTCAAGCTGCTTCTGAATAATGGCTCAGCTGAGACTGGATCTGTTGTTCATAGTGGATGAAGGAAGCTGGTGGTCGTCTCACAGCTGCAGTTCAGCCAGAGTCTGCAGCCAGACCTCCAGAAGATGCTTAACTAGCAGTCCTCCTCAGAACCCGTGCCAGCTTCACGAATAAAGCTTCCTTGGAGATGACAAAGGAACCTGTTTTCCTCATGCCTCCAGGTAATTTTTGTTATGTACTGCATCACAAAGTTTCTCTTTAAGGAAAAGGCTCCCACTCTTAATAGAAGTCAACAAACTGTTAACAGGTAGGGCTGTTAACATAGGTGGCATTTTCTAAGCAATCTTATTTAGGGAGACAGTTGCAGAATGTCAGTTATCATTCTCCAAAATCTATACAATAATTAATGTGGATTAATTTCAAGAACTGCTCTTTTAGAAGTTATCCTTTATTGATACCATGTGTGAACATGAGTGACATGCTCAGGTGATTGACACCAGAGAGCCCAGCACGAACAAATGGTTTTGAGTAGACAGTACTTACCACAGTATCAGGGGTCTGGTATTTGGTTTGCGTTGCTGTCTTTGCCCCTTTGTTTCCGAGTATGTCTTTGTTTGGCATCTTGACTTCTCTTAGCAGCTGACTGATTTTGTTACAGAGTACATCTGTTCTTTGGCTTATACTCCTGGCTTTCTGTAACTCATGGTTTCAGTCACAGGCACTGCCAGTAATTATCCCTTGGAACATATCTTGTTCAAAGTTAAAATTTAAAAAAAAAAGAGTAGCCTGTTTTAAATCCTTCACCATTGTGTTAAGGTCACATGAAAAGGTTAGCAGTAGAAAGCCATGTTGAGTTACATCCACAGCTCTAGGTCCCTGGGCCGACCTCACTCATCCCTTCACCTCTTGCTTCTGGTCCTTTGCTGCTTTTCTTTATCTTATATAACTAGGCCACACACTGGGCCACACCCCCACGATTTTACTTTTTAATCATTCTCTTTCTCTTTCTTTGTTCCAGGTCTGACATAGTTCTGCTTGGATCCTTTCCCTTTATCTTTTAGGTCAAGGTTTTTAAAAATTGTTCCAACTCTAGAGTCCTGCTTGTTTGTGTGATGATTCCTATTCTGACTGGTGAAGCCCAGTCTCTGCCTGACAATCCCTGAGGTGCTGCCTTCCGGGGACCACATCATCAGGCTCCTTTGCCCCCCACCCCAGTTCTATTTGCTTTTGGACAGTTGGGGAAGCCTTGGCGAAAGATCAAAGGAAGGAGTGAGTCCAGAATATTCCCTCCCTGTGGCTACAGCTCCATCTTCTACTAGGGCCATGGCTCCTGCCAGATACCTGTGTCTTGTAGCCAAGTTCTAGAAACTGCTTCTCTCCCTTGTGCCTTCAGACCTAGAGATAGAATGATTAGATTCTCCATCACTCCTTCCCTTAAGAGTTGTGTCCACCTTTGTAAGAACTCTCCTCACTAAACTCCCTTCAGTTACCCTGTAACAGCACCACATGAAGGACCCAGAGGATTACGTGTTAAGTTGGAATAAGAAATGTTGTCCAACCTTGTCAACCAGGAGTACCAGTCCCATTGCTTCTAAATTGAAATTTGAATGGAGATAAATATGTTATCTTATGAATATTCATGTAAAATGCCAGACACTAATTATGCAAGAAGAATAGAATGAAGACTCTGTCATTATTTAAAATCTAAATGAAATAACTTCAAAATATTATTTTGAATCAGAGTTTATATGCACTTAAAACACCATTCTCAGGGTACTTTGTAGTCTTTGTAAGACAGAACTGTCGGTCCTTACCATGAGGCTATTCATAGTAATGGCTCTGCTTCTTCCCTCCCTGCATGTGCCCAGGTGCCACCATGCCACTAGTTCTGTCCAGTGTGATAGAAAGTGAAGCAGTGTGTGCAGCTCTGAGGCAGCCTTCACAAACTGTGACTAGCCATTCCTGTTGGTTGAAATCAGGCCTACTGTGCCAACCTCCAAAGGGAAGGCAGAACAAACCTGAAGGGGCAGAGGTCCTGGCAATGAAATATTGTAACCAACCTGTCTTTCCTCTATAAAGAGAGACACCATGGACAAACCACCATTCTCTAAGTTGTGTTGGTATTCAGCCAGCCATACTCCTGTCTAGTGTGGGTGTATGTATTAGCGTTTTCTTGCCACGGTGAAAACATGGTCCATCAGTGTATTAAAACCACATTTAATAGCTTATCATCCTGGAAGACAGAAGTCTTCAATGGTTATTACAAGGCTAAAAGATTCTCTGTTGAGGTTTTTGTAAGATTGGGAACCATCAGAAAACTTTAGAGTTTGTCTTTGTCTTTCTGGCTTTGATGGCCACTCATATTCCTTAGTTCTTGGCTTCTTTCTCCATCACCAGACTCATCAACATCTGCAGAGTCTTTCTCTGATCATCTGCTCTCTGGTCCTTTATTCTACTCCACATGGCAGATGCCTTGGTGATAAGCTTAGCCTGCCTAGATAATTCAGGCCACCTTTCTGCTTTAAGATCAGCTGATAAGCAAGTTCAGTTCTGCCTGTATCCTTATGTCCCCTTTGCTCCATGACTAACATTAGGCCTGGGTTAACTTGGGTAGGGATTGTAATATGCATTTAAAGTTTTGTGATTTTTAACTCGTTTAACTTTTAGTTTTTATCTTTAATTTCTATGCAGCTTTCCAGTATTATGTTAATTAGTCATTACTCTTTATGGAACATTTAGCAGTATTGCCACACAGAAATATTTAATTATTAAGTATTAATTACTTTTCTTCAACTTATGTTCCTGAGAACATTTTATGTGATAGAACAGAGCATGGCTCTATAAATATCTAGCACAGCCCCTGACTTCAAGAAACTTACAGATTGTGCGAGAAGCAGATTTGTCAAAAGCCATCATACAAATAGCAGGGAGGTCTGGTTATATGTAGGAGACACTGACTAAGGTAGAAGATGTCTGTATTGGAAAGAGTGGAGCTTGTCGGAAGCCAAGTGGAGCAGAAATAAATCACAAGACATGTAAAACCCCAGGATTAATGTTCAACCTCCTAGAGTTAAACCTGCAGACAGGAGGGTTGACTATAAGAAGTTCCTGATTCTAGATAAGACTGCCTTGGTAGACAGGTATGAGACAGGTTATGTGAATGATGCTATGAGAATTTGGGGCATTTTATTGAAAGTAACTGTAGGACATCGCCTTGGATCTTAAGAGGACTGCATTGTGCAAGATGTAAATTAGTGTTCTGGGAGGGGAAAATAAAAATGAGCAGGATGAACAAGAGAGGACACTGGCATTTTTCTTTGGAATTGAAGAAGGAATTCCAATAGGAATAGCCACGTGGATGCACATACACCGTGAGTCACAGGTGAGGTCTGCATTCCCAGATGGTGTGAACAAGTGTGTAGCTGCCATTAAAAGTTAAGCGTTATTAATATTTCCTCTGTTGTCAGTGTTACTAAAATTGCACCAGGCTGCATAATGTTGTGGTGTTGCCAGCTCTTTACTGGTGCCTCACTAATGTGACAGACCCTCAAAGTATATATGGAACACGAACAAGTATTATGAAAGATCCCCAAAGGCACCCACCAATTCGTGCTGTTTTCTGCCTGTGATTTTTGTTCTAATACAGGATCCACTCCTACCTCCTTTGAGATCTACTGTCTTCCAGGTTCCCTTTCATGTTCCAAGAAGGCAGATTTCCTTGCTCTGCCTAGATTAAAAGTATCTGTGCCTGTCAAGTGTGTCAGAATTCCTGTGACCAGCAAGCATTCTCCCCCACAGAGGCCATCATTCTTCCACATACCCATAAATGCCTCATTTCACTACAGGCTTTTAAATTTTTTATTTCAAATTATGTGGGTGCAGGGTATATGTGTTTATGGATTGCAGGTGCTTGTGGAGAGCAGAAGGTGTCAGAACCCCTGGAACCTCAGGTGCTAGTGAGCTGCTCAGAGTGGGTGCTGGGAGCAAAATTAGGGCCCTCTGCATGGTACTATGTACTCTTAACCACTAAGCAATGTCTCCAGCCACAAACCCTGGACTTTTCCTCCATGTGGTACTGGGGATTGAACCTGGAGCCTCATGCATGGCAGGCAAGCACTCTACCACCAGGCTATGTCTCCAGCACTGTTAGGACATGCTTTGTCTTTCTTGCTGCTGTTTTCTTTTGCTTCTATTGTTTTTTTTGCTCCAATCTCTTCTCTTGCTCTGTGCTTTTCCTCTTTGCCTTTGTGACTTGTCAGCTAGCACCTGTGCTATGGGAGAGAGTTCTGTCACTGGTGACTCATCGTGCGGGGAGCACAAGGAAAACAAAGGGATATATGTGTAAGTTTTTACTGGTGTCTAGCACTTGGTAAACAAATGAAAGGCAGCAATAAAAAAGTGAAGTTCACAAAGATTAAATCTCTTCAGATTTAGTAAAACAGTAAGAGCAGAATCAACTGGAATTCTTACAAATTGCTTTCTTCAGGCTAAAAGCAAATTCTCATCCCTGAAAAGAATATCACCTCGGTCACAGGTGGAGTGGCTGCATGGAGAGCTGAAGGGGCAGCAGAGCTAACACAGCTGGAGCGTTAGCTGGAATGCTGTCTGGAGATGTTAGTGACTTTCAGACGGTGTGCTGTTTGAGGAGCAGTCTCCAGACAGTAAATGTCCACTCTAGGACAGTGGATCTCAAACTTCCTGTGGTGAGGCCAGTCATAAAGTTATTTTGTTGCTGTTTTATAACTATAACTTTTGCTACTGTTTTGAACTGTAATGTAATGTAATGTAATGTAATGTAAATATCTGATATGCAACCCCTGTGGGAGTCAAAACTCACAAGTTGAGAACCACTGCTTTAGGACAAACAGCACAATCTGCTGTGCAGTGAGCAAGTAGCATGTGGTACTCACCGTCCATCTAAGAGTTACAGACTGAAGAGAAACTCTGCGTTCACCGTCTGTCTGTGAGTTACAGATTATAAGAGAAACTCTGAGCTTTTGCTTCTTGGTTTGAATTTCACAGATACCACTTTAAACAGGCAGACACAAAATGGTAAGAATTTATAAAGATAGAGGTTTTTTCCTATTTTGCTTTTGTAGTGCTGGAGCTACAGGAACTGTCTAGGTGCACTGGCTTTGCCTCTCCATCCTTCTGTGCCTCTGTCTCTGTTTCTGGCTGTGCATGGTTGTGATGGCCCAGAAAGAGGTAGAGGCATGGCCATAACATGACCTGGCAATGCTCAGCAGAGAAGCTTTTTAGACCCACCTGTGGTTAAAGATTGTATTAGATCTTTCCTACAAGTGCAGATTGTATAATTATAACATTAATTTGACCCATATATATAAAGCATATATAGCTTTACTTTGACACTTCTCCCATTTCCGTACCAAATTTTTCTTTATGTCTACATGACCTTTGTATCCTTTTTTTTTTTTTACTGGATTGTAACATTCCTCAATTAATAAATGGATTGTAATATACTAAACCAGTCACCTACTGTTGAGAATTTAAATTACTTGTAATATCCTGTAATAAAGAATAAAAACTGTTTTGTTTTGATTTTTATATCATTTTGTGGAAAAAATATCTTCAAACCTGTAATGAATTAATAAATGGAAATGACATGGTTGTCCCCCTCCATATACACACACACACACATGCACACACACCTACACACCTTTTGTGAGTGTCTGTCTATTAGGTAGCTCTGGCTGTCCTAGAACTTGATATATAGAGTAGGCTGGCCTGACACTCTCAGAGATCTGCCTCGTCCACCAGAATGCTGTGATTAAAGGCATACACCACCATGCCTGCCTTAAAGGGGAAGGTCAGCTATGGATTCTGGGAACCAAACTCTTAATTGTAAGCCTACCCTTTAACAGGTAAGCCATCTCTCCTGTATGTTGTATCTTCTAAAGGTAAGGCTAGCTTACTTTTGAGAAGGATTGTGTTTCTATGTGATGTATATGAGAGATTGCTTTACCTTGCTTAAATTTTTTTCTAAGTTGGAAGTTTATTTACAGTGACTGGAAGCATTTGAATTTCTTGTCATTTTATAAAAGATAATGTTGAAGGTTCTATTGCTGTGACGAAACATCAGAACCTGCAGAGGAAGGGTTTATTTCGGCTTATAACTCTCAGGTCACAGTCCACTGCGGAGGGAAGTCGGGGCACAACCTGGAGACGGGAACTGAAGCAGAGTCTACAGAGGAGTGCTGCCTGTAGGCTTGTTTCTTATGCCTGATTTCCTATAAAATCCAGGAACCACTAACCCAGGGGAGACACCACCCACAATAGGCTGGGCTCTCTCACATCAACAGCAGTAAAAACAATGCCCTATAGGGTTGCCTGCAGACCAGTCCTTCTTTCAAGATGACCCTGCCTTGTGTCAACATGACACGCAAACGAACCAGCACAGATAGAAAATATTTCAATGGAATAAGAACATTTATAAACAATGCACTCTGTATTACATTAATTCACACATACAGTTTTTAAAGTTTTTTATTTTTATAAAGCTGGAAACCAAAATTGGGCTTTTTTCTGTGTCAGGCAAGTACTGTGCCTATGAGATGCCACCATCTACTCTGACATAGTTTGAAATTAACACATTAAAGTTTTTACAGAGAACTGGCTTTGGCTTCTGACTAGTGTTTTGTTATTTTTATTAATTTTTCGTTGATAATTGTATACATGTACATAACAGTTTGTGGTAGCTGTCATCCCCTTTTCTTGTCTCTCTTCTAACCCTACCAACTCCTCTCTTTCTTCTTACTGAACCCCTTTCTACACACATGCCTTTTTTGTGTGGTGATGCTGAATTTAGCCTCTGCATGACCTCTATATGACCATGGGTGCGGAACTGTTTGCTTGAGTCTGATGGACTTTCAGTGGCTACAAAACCATAAAAACTGACCGTCCCTCCCACATCACTCATGGGGCAGGGCCCTAGGAGCTCCTCTTCCATCCTTGACTATTGGCAGGGCCAGTCTTAGGTGTGCACAGTTATGGGTCTGCAGCTGCTTGAGTTCATGACTGCAGTACCTGTGTTGTGCCCACAAGGTAACATTCCCAGCCCTTCTCCCTGTCACTTTGACATGCTTTACATTCTTTCTACCCTCTCTTCCTCGATGTCCCCAAGCCTTAGAGGAGTGTGGTATAAATGTCCTGTTTATGGCTAAGCATTCAGCCTTCACTTAATATCAGCACCCCGAACAGTCATGAGTGCACACACTGCTGTTCACTGCAAGAAGCTTCTCTGGTCAAGGCTGAGAGTGGCATTTGTCTATGGGTATAAACATGGATATTTAGAAGCAGTCTCTTATGCCCATTTAGCACGACAATAGTAGTAAGTTACCCTTAGGGCCTGTGGCCACTCTAGCCATAGAGCTGTGACCAGATTTGCAGGACAGTCCAGTCCCTCTGTGCTTAGGCCTCAAACCCAATCAGCAATCTGTTATTCCCATAGCAGCCATGCCACTACTCCAGCATGCCTGTCATGCTGGCATTGTGCCTTGAAGCCTTCAGAGTTGCACAGCCTGCCAGTGGCCGTCCCTCCCCAGCAGCCAGCAGCGCCCCTTTCCAGCACTATGTGTGCGCACCAGTAGGTCCCAGTTCGATTTCTGTAATATGGACATTTGTCTCATAAACGATCTGCCTAGACGTTGGCCAGATTATTTGTCCTTCCTAGTTTATTGTCACATTGACACAAGTCAGAATTATTGGGGGAGAGGGACTCTCAATTGAGAAAATACTTCCATAATATTTGGCTATACATAGGTCTGTAGTGCATTTCCTTAATTAGTGATTGATGTGGAAGGGCCCACTGTGAGTGGTGCCACTCCTGGGCAAGAAGCAGTCCTGGGATGTATAAGAAAGCAGGCTGAGCAAGCCGGTAAGCAGCACTCCTCAGCACGCCTCCCGGGTCTTTTCTTCTCTGCCCCTGCCCTGAGTGCTTGCCCTGGCTTCCCTCAGTGATGGACTTAGAAGCTATAAGGAGAAACAAACCCTTTCCCCACTGTGTAACTTTTAGTCATAGTGTTTTGTCATAACAACAATGAAAACCCCACTTAAGACACTGTTAAATGCAGTTGAACTTAGCCATATTTTTCCTTCTAGGATACCTTATATGGGATTCTTATAAACCATAAAAATGCCCACAAAGAGCCTTATTTTAGTCTTACATTTGATGTTCTACATAGTTACTTTGTGGGTTTGGATGATTGTTTCATATTCAGGAACCATATTTTATTCATAGATGAAGTCATTCCTGGGTAAGTATATGTTTATCTATTGCAATCTAAAATGTATATTATTTAAATGTAAAAATTTGTATATTTTAGTCACTTCCTTTGTATTGAGTTAGTCTTTATTAAATATCTTTTTCCTTTAGTAGCTTAGTTTATCAGTGCATACCTATGTTGGTTTTTTTCCTTAAAATGACATGTAATATGGAAGTTTTCTGCCAGGTGTTTTCATTTCAAACTGGAAACATTTTTAGTAAAAGCCAAAAAGTAATGTTTGAACATATAAAACATCAAATGTATAACATAAACTTTATAAATCCTTAATAGAAGAAATTACTCAACGTCACTAAAAATGATTAAAAACATTGACTATATGAGAAAAGTAGTCTTGGAGTTAATAAAGCGAACTTATTACAGGTATTCCCTTTTTATTTTTCTATGGAAAACATACTAAAAATGTTTAAGTACATAGCTTTGAATCATTTTAATTTTTTGTTTGGTTGAGTTTGTTTGTTTGTTTTGTACTGCCTAGTTTATTACAATTTTGTGTTCCATTGAACTCACTTTCTCCAGTCTTTGAGTATGTTATCAGTCTAAATCGACATGTTATCAGCATGTTATCTGGCTCCACAAGCTCCTTTCATTGCCAGGGAACTGCCTGGAGACCATGCAACTGACCCCCACTCAGGACAGAGTGACCGCCACTAACTAGAGAAGTGTCCCTGGATTGATTCACTTGCCTTCTCACTACTTCCTTGTCAGACCTTGGAACGATACTCCGATGCCAGAAGGTCACGGGCTAGGAAGACTCCAGCCTCTTGATTTCCAGGCCACTTGGTAGCTGCCACAGTTCATTACCCAGGAAAATTGCTTGAACTCTGGGAAAATGGGTGCTGGAGGTGAGGGAAAATTAGTTCACCACCAACACAGTTGAGCTGGCAACTCAGTCATCTGGATCTAACTAGAGAACGATTGCAGCCCTATTCTCCATGAAGCTGAAGGCTGCTTCCTGCAGGAAGTCGGGGCTCTGTCTAACTGGTCTAGGCTGTAGGAGGTGGAGGGAAGCAGAGAAGGACCTTCTCTCCCTCTGACCCTCCCACTGCTCTTCATTTCCATGACACCAGATCCTGACTCTAATTCTGTTGCATTTGGAAGACTCACAGTCACTCCCAGCATGAGATGCCAAAGCACAAACAACATATAAATACTGAGATAGGAATTGGAACGGAGATGATTTATTGAGTAATTGGCTTTGTATTTATTTCCATACGTGTTCTCATGCTATACCAAACGTTAGACCTAGGCTGTAGCTTAGTGGTGGGGCACTTACTCAGCATGATAAGGCCCTGGTTAATCCCACAGCATCACTGCATGTTTTGAATGAGCACTCTTACTTCACTTTTGTTTCAGACACACAGCACATACCCCTGCTACAAGACTTCCTTGCTTCCTTGCCCCTTGAACTCTCCTCATCTCCCCTGTATTCTGGTCTTTCATCACTCACCCAAGTTTTCAACATTGTCTATTATTTGATACTGGCTCTCAGCGTGCATTATAAATACTATATGAATAATCTCTCCTGTTATAATCATGACTGTATCTGCCTATGATTTTTAAACAGATATACCATAGCCTCCTCACTATGGTGGGTATACAAAGAGAGGCCCGACTGGAGGGCAGTGTAGAAGGTATTCATAGTGTCTGCAAATGCATAACAACCCAACATCACATACAAGGGAGTGCCAAAGCATGAAAGAGTCCTTTCCAGATGAGTCGCCCATCACACATGGCTTTGCATTACACATCAGCAACAAGCACATTGCACACATATACTACATCCCAGAGTTCTGTGAACCAAGGAAAGATTGGTTTTACTTTTATGGACAAAATAAGCATCTTTAACATGTCCAGATAAAGCAAAACCAACAAAAATGGCAGCTCATCATTGATAGTGTACTATATAAAACAACTCAGTTCTCCATTAGAGTATAGTAGCTTGGAATAGAAAGAGATCTTTGTTATTTATAAATGTTAGCACCCATGACAGAATATCTTTGGAATTGTGGAGACATAAAGTATAACAAATAGGTGATTCAGACTAGATGCTTCTAACTCGAGAACTGAAAGTGGGAGAAAAGCCAATATTACTGGCAACAAAGTCTGAAAGCATAATCAAAAGATTCTCTTGAACCATGAGAAATGCTGCTATCCGGGGGATAGCAGGGATAGTTCAGGCCTGGAATCCAGACACCTCCAGAGGCTGGGGCAGGAGGATATTGGATTAAGACTATTCTGGGTATATAGTAAAAAGTCCTTATATTATATATGAGGTCAAGGAGTCATAACTCCAGTGGTTCCTTTTCTACTTAAATAAACGACCAACCCCATACATGTAATTACTTAGTAGAACTCTCAGGAAGTTACTGCCTCAAGGTGCACATTCAGTTGAGTACAGAGTTAAAAAATGGCAGAAGTAGGGATTAAGGATGGGAACTACTTTTTTTTTTTTTTTTGAGATATTGCAGATGAGAGCATCCTGGAAAGGACTTTAACCACCAGAGCAAACACCCTCAAATGTATCACAGAATCATCACGAGTCAGAAGAGCACAGAGCAGGAGGAAATCTCAAATGCCCACCCAAAGATAATTTAGGATTTAAAAAATTACATTGTAAAAGCACTGAATCTAAAAATCAAGATTGGTTTCTGTGAGAGTAAAAATAGTGTTTACACACACACACTCATGTACACACAGAATGCAATGATCAAGAGTGTTAAAGGATAACACAATATCTGAGAAAATGGTAATTATGATAAACATGTAAGGACTAGGTAACTATGGACTGTGGAGGCACTTACAGGGAAAAAAAGTTTAAAGACAGATGCAATTAATGCCTCTTTCCCCCCAGAAAGGTACATAAGGAAAGTACCTTTAAAAGCTAATTAAAGCTGGGGAGATGGATCTGGGTTAAGAGTACTGACTGCTCTTCCAGAAGACCTGGGCTTAAGTTCCAGCATCTATATGATGGCTCATAACTGACCACAGCTTCTCTTCCCTCTTCGGGCTTCCAGAGCGCCAACCATGCATGCGATACACAGACTCACACTTGGGCAAAACACCCATGCACATAAAATAATACAATAATTTAAACAATGAAAGCTAGTGAGTGCTGGGGAAATCAGACATTCTATCTGCAGGAGTGTGAAATTAGATCTTCATCTTAAATAAAAATAAATCAAGATGGAAGAAAGACCCATCCACCTGACCCAGAAATATAAACCCATCAGAAGGACAAATGGGGGAAGCACTCCCAGACACAGGTCAGGAAATGGGTGTTTTCATGTGACTCTTCCCCCAAACACAGGAAACAAAAACAAAAATAAATAAATGGGACCACACCAAAGCAAGAGACCTCCACCCAGCAGAGAGAGTGGTCCGCAGTGTGAAGAGACAGCTGGAAGACTGGAGGATGCATTTGAAGGGTGTGTTCTACTCCAAATCCACATGGAGCAACTCGGTAGCACTTGGCATGGAGCCTCATTACCACAAACGATGGACTGAATAGATGGATCTCCAAAGGAGTTACAGATGGCCAACAAGTATGTGTAAGTGTTCAATACCACCAACCACCAGGGAAACACAAATGGAAGCTACTCTGGGAGTTGCCTTGCTCCTGTTAGGATGGCTGTTATCAAAAGATGAAGGATACCAAGTAGTGAAGCTGTGTAGGAGAGGGAGCCCTGGCACACACTGGTGGCCACTCTGGAAAGCAGCACAAAGGCTGCTGAAAAAATGAAATGTAGAACTACCACTGCTCTGGGGATGTATTTTAAGGAAACGGTGTGTTGTCATTGTGTATTTATTTCAGTGCTATCCACAGTAGCCAAGGTGTCCAAGCAGTCTAAGTGTCCATAGGCTGATGAATGGATAAAGGAAGTTCACCACATAAACCCACTGGAATACTCTTCAGCCTCCAAGAAAGAGACTCCTGCCATTGACAACAGTATGGACCTGGAGCACATTATGTTAAGTGAAGTCAACCAAGCACAGAAACAGAAACACCATGTGTCCTCACTAATATGTGGAATCCAAAAATACCACACTCGAAGAAAAGACTCTGAGAACAGTTCCTGGTGGTTTCCAGGAACTCCAGTGTAGACTTGGGAAGAGGTTGGCCAAAAATATAACATTAAGTTAGGAAGAGCAAGGAAAGGAGCTGGATTGCATGCCATGGTGACTATAGTTGATACTGATGCATATATACTTGATATCTGTGGAGGGTAATAAGCATACAAGGTAGCATATTAATTGGCTTGATTAGCCAGCTCACAATGTGTGCCTAAATCAAGACAGCATGCTGCATGCTGTCATTCTAATTTAAACAAAGTATAGAAATCACTAACCAAAAAGGATGCAACAGAAGACATTAGGGTGGATTCCACCACTTACAGGACTCCATACACAAGAACCGTTCTTATTTTTATGGAAGGAGAGAGTGGAGGCCATTGTAGAAAAATCTACATTGTTCCCAGGAAACAGAATAAAGCTTTGTACCTAAGTAGGATAAGAATCAAGCCATATAGTAAGCCAATGATGTTAAAAGACTATTCAGCTGAATGTAGTTTGGATCTGAGGGAAAAATTTAATCATTATAAAGAGGAACACTGCAAAGAAAGCATTCATTTATTTCACTGGCAAATGCTTCTTACTCTGCTCCCATGAGTCTGGTCAAGGGACTTGACAGATAAAAGTCCCTGCCCAGCAGAAGGTACATACGGAATGCAGAGACAAATGACTGAAAAGCAGTAACTAGGTAAATAAACAATGCTAGAAGATTAGATACCACAGAAAAGACACGAAGTGATGGGGCCTTGGGACTCCCCAGACAAGTCACAGAATGTGAAAGCCCCAGGGCCCCGGGAACCTTTCTCAGGAAGGTGCAGACATGTTGAGGAGGGTGCTCAAGAAGCCGCGTGTGAAAGCTGCCCAGTGAGCAGGCTGGTGCTTCAGCCTTCAGTGGTTCCTGCTAGGGTCAAAGCAAGGCATTGCAGAAGAAAGGAAAGTGTAGGATAAACACAAATTAGTCTTTGTTTGGAGAAATGCAAGTTTTCATGAATTCTGTAATAAACAAACCCTGTGATGTTGTCCACTGATTGAATCTTGAACACCTGTTCTCTTTTGCTCACTTCAACTCTGCTTTCCTCGTTGGCAAATTCACTGCTGTTTTAAAAATGAAATAATTGAACATATGTGCAACTTTAGTTCTGAAACGTTTACATTTTCCCCCATCAGATTTAATGAAAATATAATTGTCTGTGTTTGTATGCTTAAGGAAATGGGGGATAATTTATTTAACTACCATGGATGAATATGTATGTGCGTCTATTTTGGCAGAGAAAGAACACGAGGGAGAAAGCTAGAGACCTGCAGTTCCACCGAGCTCTTGCTTGGCCCATAATGTAATTGCATCAGCTATGTTGGTGCTGTATTAGCTCCACCTGGGGTCACTGTTAATAACACTTGTTCAGAACTGTGTGGGAACGTCTGCCTCCTTAAAGGGCTTTAGAATTAGGAAGCTAACCTATTGTTGTAAAACCACAGCAGCAACAGTTTAAAGGGCATTGTGTTCTTTGCTAATTAAGATCTCACTTGATCTCCATAACGGTATGATGACTAGAAGATCCCTTGGAAACTTCAGGAGGTTACTTAACCAAGCTGTCCAGCCTAGGGCAGTCAGGCACCAGGACACAGTGTTGGGTTGAGGTGAATACAACCTCAGCCTTAACAGACATCTAAACTATGTCCCCCAAAGTGATTTGGGTTCCTTATGGAAAGTGGAGAAGTATGTAACGGGGCTGACCAAATGCAGACACCATTTGTCTAGGTGAGAACTTGTCATTTAATGGCTGAGTATACTTTACATTGTTCCTTTCTCCTCATCTCTGAAGTTAAAAGCGGCCCAGGTGGAACATGGCAAGTCCTATTTCAGGGTTATTGATAGGGAAGTAGATATTACTAGCATAGAGGGTAGATATCTGCCCAACTCTAGTGCTTTAAAGGTGTATTATAAATATAAAGGGTTTGTGTCTTTTATCTGGGAACTGAATGCCCAAAGGTGGGGTTAGAGATTATTACCACACTTGATCCTCCACTCTCCGTGAAAGGCACTCCCTCTAAACCTAGAGGACCTCGTACTTGCTTGGCTTCTCTGACACTCTCACGCAACTCCTTGTCAATCCCTTAGTTGTTGACCTCCTTAAACCACAAGCCAAAGTGCCAGGGCTCTGCCTCAGACTCCCATTCTCTGTCTCCCTTTTGTTACTCTAATTCTCATTTTCACACCAGAGACTTTAATAGCTGCCTGCCAATGAATTATCTAAGTTCTTAAGATGGTCTTCAGCACCTATGATTTCCCTGCCTAAGATGCTATACTCTTCCGTTTCCTGTCCTCTCTCGCCTAGCTGCACCAGCCTTGCATTGTTCCTTGAGATGCCGGACGCATTCCTACTTTGGCACAGAGGCCTACTTCTAAATCCAAATTGGAATGCTCTCATAAAAATGTGGTACCGTGATCAATACTAATTTTTAAATGCTCTTATTAAAGGAATTTATAATGTAATACTTCATTTTCCTGGACTATTTTCTAGAATGTAATGGAAACAATTATGAGATGAAAAAGAAAATGACATAATTGAGCTCCCTGATGCACAGAATACTTAATGATAAATGATTCAGCCACGAGTGTGCTAACAAATAGTTACTCGTTACCTGCTCAGTATGAACGTCTACCTCAGAACCATAGGTGGTGGTATCAAATCAAAATAAAACATACATGGACTGTATACCCATGGTGTGTGTGTGTGTATGTGTGTGATAAACACACAAACTAAAGAAAAGCCAAAGGTGGCCCACATGATTTGCATAAAGGACTAGTGCACCTGTGTCCTTAGTCCCTGAGGAGATATAACACTAATGGTTGCTAAATGACTCTTGGTATACAGTCTTATATAGTCTCATATATCAGTGAGTTTAAACATCACAGAGCAAAAGAGATAAGGGGAACTGGGAAATGGCTCAGTAAGAGCACTGGCTCTGCAAGCATGAGGAGCCGAGTTCAAATCCCAGTATGTGAGAGTCAGGTGTGGCTGATTGTGCCTTAACCCTACCACTGATAGCAGAGCAGAGCAAATCCCAGGAGCGTGCTTGTCAGCCAACCTAGCTCAGTCAGTGAACTGGCAGCTCTGTGGGAGACCCTGTCTCAGGGTAGTGAGGCAGTCAGGAATGGGGATACCTGATGTCCTGCTCTGCACTTTCTATGGGCACACATGGGGTGTGCACCCACATACTCACACACAAGCACCGCACACACTCATCTTTTAAAGATTATATCAACAGGCACATTTGAACCCACATTTGATAAAAACTCTGCTTTCATTCATGATTTTTAAAAGGGAACCTCTTAGGAAATTAGGAATAGAAAGAAGCAATCTGACAAAAGGTACCCATGAAACAACTCTGTCAAACATGTAAGGTTTATGAAGATAAAAGCCTTTCTAAGATCCAAATAATATCCCAACGAGAGAGACAAGAAAAGACTTTTACTCTACAAGAATCAGTAAGAAAGAAAGAACTCATCATTCATAGGTGAGATGCCTGGGCCAGAGAAAATCCAAGATACTTTTCAGATAGACTTAGGATGAATGATAATTACCAACAGTGATGCCTACACAACAGATGTAACAGTGTTTTCTACATTAACAGTAAACATTGCTTAGACAAATATATCGAATAATTTTCCAAAACATCACATGTCTAGGACAAAAGCTTAGTAAAAGGTGTGAATAAACCATAAATGAGTGTCAGAAACACAGCAGAATTTATGTGTACATTGGAGAAAATACAACTAAGATGTAAGTCCTCACCTAAATTCAGTGATTATAATATAGTAAACTTATCAAGAACTAAATAAACATTCCAGCAACTTTTTATGAGAAACAAGATGAGTTTCAAATTTATATATAAATGCTAACATTCAAGAATAAGGATATTGAGCCGGGCAGTGGTGGCACACGCCTTTAATCCCAGCACTTGGGAGGCAGAGGCAGGCGGATTTCTGAGTTCGAGGCCAACCTGGTCTTCAGAGTGAGTTCCAGGACAGCCAGGGCTACACAGAGAAACCCTGTCTTGTGTGTGTGTGTGGGGGGGGTGCGGGGGAAGAAGGAGCTATGCAGGAACTAATTCATCAACTATGATTTGCTTATAAAATAAAGCAATTAAGAATTTTAATAAGGGGATGGGGGCAGAGGAGACTAGAGAGATGGCGCAGCAGTTACGAGCTCTGCCATACAAGCATAAAGACCAGAGTTCAGATTCCAGTGCCCACATAACAAACTGGACAAATCTGTCAGGTGCCTGAAACCCCAGCACTGAGTAGAAAGTGGAGGCAGGAGGATTGCTGGGGATTGCTGCTCACCAGCATAGTTTAAGACAAGCATGCTCCAGGCTCAGCAAAAAGATCCTGCCTCGAAGAAACAAGGCAAAGAATGACAGGAAAGAGCCCCTATGCCCCTTTAGCGCCCTGCCATGCACGAGTACCCATACATGTTTATGCAAATATATCACACCAACACACACACGCACACACACACACAAAAGGGATCCATGGACCACACAAAAGGGAGTTCAAAAACTAACATTTATGGACCCTTGCTTCTGACAAGTGGCATCTTTTCAGTATATGATACTGCGATAAACACCATGACAAGACAAAAAGTCGCTTGAGGAGGAAAGGGGCTTGTTTCCCCTTACAGCCCACTATCCCTCAATGCAAGAAGCCATGCCAGGGACTCCGCAGACACTGAAGCAGAGGCTGTGGAGGAGAGCAGCCTCCTGCTTTCCCCTGGCTTGCTCAGCTACATTTCTTACATAGCGACATCACCTCCCTAGGAATAGTGTGGCCCACTATAGGCTACATCTTCCTACATCAGCTAGCTATTAAGAAAATGTCCCACAAACATAGCCAAATCTGATGGAATCAATTCCTAGTTAAGTTTTCCTCTTCTGAGGTGTGTCTTGATTTGTATCAAGTTGATAGAAGTTAACCAGCATACAACTCTTAACAAGTACCATTTGTGAATTGACTTCCTCCTTTTACAATACACTACATTTGCTGGAAATGACAGCACTGTATTAACAAAAAGAAACTGGGATGACTCAGGGGTTAAGAAGCTGGCTGCTCTTTCTGGAGACCCAGGTTTGGTTTCCCAGCACCCATCTGGTGGCTCAAACATCTGTAGCTGCAGTTCAAGCAGCACCCTCTTCTGACTTCTATAGACATTGGGGATACAAGTGGTGCACAGACATACATGCAACTGAAAACACCCATACAGGTAAAATAAAAATTTTAAAATAAATAGATAAATAAATAAATAAAACCACACTGTTGGCCTTAGTAGTCACTGGACATCTACTGCATATTTTGAATTAGCTTCCATGGAAACAAAACTTCAGAAAAGTTCTTTTGTCAAATAAATGTACTTTTAAAATCTTTTAGCAATGTATTGGTGGGGGTGGAAAAGAAAAAAGAATAAAAACAAATATTATTTGAAAAAAGAGGATAATGAAACAATTCTTGTAAACTAATAATTCTAAAAATTCTATATGAATGTACTATCTATGTTCTGGGTATTAGATTATGGCTCCCTTTTCCAATCCACTTAACACAGGTATTTTTAAATTAAATGTGACCACACTTATCAAATTACTATGTAATTTACTTTTGCATCTAAGATAGATGCTTTAAATAAACCTATTCATTAGAAAACAAAAAGCTTCCATGCCATTTATTTTTATAAAGTAATTGCTAAGATATTTAAACAATTAACAGTTGGATAGGATCCCTGCAGCCTCAAAGCCCTGCATCTAATTTTTTTTTCAGAATTTAGCACATTAAAAATTATTTTTGCACCCATAAACATATATGCCAATGCAGGTATCTTATTGTATCTTATTGGTTTGGGGCAGGTTTATTTTTTGCATAATTTGAGACCATTTTCTTCTGCAACAGCTTTTCTCAATATGGTTGCAGCATGCATACATAGTCATGTGTAAATGTCTATATCACTCTTAAGTTCTACTTTGTATAATGTGCCAACATAGTGAAAATTCATTATTTAGACTTTCCTTTACTAAAAGATATTTATGTTGTTTCTAGTTTTTCCCCCATGTGTTTAAGAAAGTACATGTATTGAAAATAACTTAAAACTTACTTTGCTTCTGTGACCAGTTACCAAAAACTAGCTGTCTTGACACACTAAGGCTGGGACTCCAGTGGGAGAACTTCATTCTCCTTGCCCTCCATCCCAGTCTCTCCAACCCGATCTGAGTTCTGCTGTACCCTGTCTTCAGGAGACTCTCCTCTCAATCTATCCCAACCCCCTAGGGACTCTTGTCTCTTGATGCAGACCCAAGATTCCTCTAGTTCTTCTCTACCACCCCTCTCAGACTTCTCCTCTAGCCCATCTCTATTCCTTCCTTAGTCCTTGAACACCTGGAGAACCATTCTCTACCAGGAACCCTGCACCTACCACACTTGCCTAGGACTCAAGGAGTCCACAGATACCACACTTGGATAAGTAAGACCCAGATATGATAACAGCAATCAATCAACCAACCAACCAAACAAAACAGTGGAACACCTACCCTACAAAAACAAGATATCCACACCAATGATATACTCTCTAGATAGCTATTCTCAGCATAAAAGCACAAACATGAATTAACCAAGACAATATGCCTCCTCCAGAAGCCAGAAACCTGGTTGTATTAGGCTCTGAGGAAAGCAGTTTACTTGGAAATTTAAGACAAGTATTTCAAAATAGCAAGTACGAATATGCTCAAAGACCTTAAAGAAAATATGAACAAATGCCTTAATGAAGACAATAAAATAACAAACTGTTGAATAAAATCACAAACTGTTGAATGACATAATGAAAACAACTTAAGACACAAAAGTAGAATTTAACCAAGGAATAAAATCACTAAAGAAAATCCAAACTGAAATAAAACTGGGAATGTAAAACTCAGGATGCCAAACAAAAACCTCAGAAGTAAGCTTCATGTACAGATTTAAAAATACTAAAAGACATGCTGTTACAGCTAAAATCACACATTGACCCTAACACAGTATACAGATAATTTCAGTACAGAACTCTTGCCAATAGGTCACTGAGACAGAAATCCTGAACAGAGAAATGCTTTAGTTAAATCATAAATTAATAGACCTAACAGACATCTACAGAATATTTCACCCAATGACTACAAAACATACTTTCAGCAATGCTTGGAATTCTTCTCCAAACTATCTACATATTAATACATAAAACACAACAGATATAAAAATAATAAAATAACACCCTACATCACAGTAGAAACATCAAAAAGTATATAAACTCATGGGAGATGAATAACTCACTGGTTAAGGAAAATGGGTTAAGAGAGAATTAAAGCAGGAAACCCAAAAACTGTAGACTTGAATGAAAATGAAAACACAACATACCCAAATCTGTGAGACAGGCGTTTCTAAGAGACATGTTCATAGCACTACATACTTATGGAAAAGTGGAAAAACCCCATATTGATAACTTAGTTGCACACTTGAAAGCTCTAGAAAAGCAAGAAGAAATAATATGCAAAACTAATAGATGGGAATAAATAATCAAATTCAGGGCTGAAGTCAACATAATAGAAAAAAAATCTATAGGAATCAATGAAACAGAGTTGGTTCTTTGAGAATATCAGCAAGATTGGCAAGTCAGTAGCCAAATGAACCAAAAGATAGAATATATCCAAATGAATAAAATTTGAGATGAAAAGAGAGACAACAAACATGTCAGACATTGAGGAAATTCAGAGAATCATAAGGACAAGTATGTGTTTCACCAAACTGGAAACTCTAAAATAAATGGATTAATTCTTGCTATATATGATTCACCAAAGTTAAATCAAGATGAAATAAACCATTTATTTTTATTTTATTTTTTATAATTTATTTTTCTCAAATCTAAATAAACCATTTAAAAAGACCCACAACAGGGAACTTCTGGCCTGGGCCTGAGCACAGAGCAGATCCCGGGTGGCAGCTCAGCACCCAACCTCACAAAACCCGGTGGAAGCGGGGCTCCCAGAAGCTCTAACCCAGGCAGTATCTCAGGTAAAAATGAATCACCCGTGATGTCTGCTGTTGGAAGTTCTAATCCTGATGCTGTCCTCTGGATTTATCCTACTCAGACCTTCAATGGGTCATTGACAAGGACATCAAACAGCTAGAGATTGACATCACTAATCTGAAGAAATCCCTCATTTCGCTGTCTGAAGTTATCTCCAAAAATTGCAAAGGACTTTATTGGACTTGATTTACTCTTTTACAATAGAAAAGACTGTGTACAACTCTTGACTGTGTACAACCCTTAAAGAAGAATGTTGCTTTTGCATAGACAAGACAGGGAGAGAGCATGAAAAAGGACAGAGAAGGCCCTGACAAAAGACAGAGAAAGAGAAAGATGTGAGCTGGTACAAGAATTGGTTTTCAACCTCTCCATGGTTGTCAACCCTACTTCCTCCCATCTTGGGACCATTACTTGGGTCATTTTTGCTTATTTCTTTTGGTCCCTGGTCTTTGAACAAGCTAACAGCTTTGTGAAACAACAGATAGATAATTTGGTAGCAAAACCTATTCAGATACATTATCATAAGTTAGCTATGGAGGACCACGAGACTCAAGATGAGGTTGTTACTTTATACAGGGTGTTCCCCAAAACCCATCTCCACCCAACCTAAAAGAGGAGACTTCTGCCCCTAGATCAAGCAAAGAGGGACCACCCAGAACCCCCTCTGACTGGCGATCTGAATTCTTGCTTAGGCTATGAGGCTAAGCACTGCAAGGGAATATAAATAAAAGTTAAAAATATCTCTTTGGGTTCCCTGAGGGACAAGCCTGACTGCATAGGGGTTGATGTCAAAAGTGTCTCCTCTCCAGGAAAAAGACATCGGGATGGGTATGGCCCTCATGCCTCACTGGACAGCGACAGGAGGACTGGAGCCATTACAAGGTCCCCTTCAATTACTGGAGGTCAGGCCTCTATCCCCGCCTTCACAAGATCAGAATCACCATGGCCCTTCTATTCTTAGAGAAGGGAGGAGATGTCAGGGGCAGCCCTGCTTATACACTGAAGGCCTAAAATCAGCAATGGGCCTAAAATCAGCTATAGGCCTGACATACATGCATGCTAATGCAAAGTCTTGGGTCTCTGTGGAAAAACACTGAAACAGATGGCTATAAGCTATTGTATACAGGCAGCTTTTGTGGAAATTTACCAGCCTGAGTAGTCATAGACCTTGTAAATAGGTAGCCTTAGCTGATAGTACCAACTTAGATAAGGACAAGTGAATCATAGGCACAGTCATAGTGACCTGTTCCCTGAACCTTTACCCAGCTGATACCCTGTTCTAAAAGATATCTGTACTCCCCCTGAAAACCTACGCTCTGGTGTCCTCCCATTCCCCATGTCCTGCCTTTTTTTGTGTTTATAACCCCTGTGTGAATGAGTAAAAATTACAATTTGATTTAATAAATAAATAAATAAATAAATAAATAAAAGACCCACAACATATAAGGAAAGAGAAGCAGTAGTTTAAAATCTCCCAACCAAGAAGGAAGAGGAAGTGGAGGAGGAGGGGGAGGAAGAGGTGAAGAAGAGGAGGAAGAGGAAGAAGACAACAACAACCAGGACCAGTTGGATTCATTGTGGAATTCTACCAGACACTCAAAGAATGAATGTCAGTACTCCTCAAATTATATGACAAAATAGAAACTGAAAGAACATTTTCTAATTATTTTTACAAAGCCACTATTACTCTGATATAAACATACAAAAACCCAACAAAACGAAAATTATAGATGTATAGCTTTTGAACATAGACTCAAAATATTCTCAATAAAGCACTTGCAAACCCAGTTTAAGAAGACATAAAATGATTATTCACCATGATTAAGTTTGATCCTTCCCAGAAAGCCAGGGATGGTTAAGTATATGTAAATAAAAATGTAGTCTACCACAAAAACAGACTAAAGACAAAAAAAATGTTCATCTCATTAGACGCTGGAAAGGCTTTTGACAAGAACCAACACTCCTTCATGTTAAACTAAAGTGTAGGGATACAAGGGATAAATCTCAATGTGATTAAGGCGATTTACAGCAAACCCACAGGCAACATCAACCTAAACAGAGAGAAACTCAAAGCATTTCCACTACAATTAGGAATAAGACTGTCTGCTCTTTCCATGGCTATTCAGTATGTACTTGAAGAAGTCTTAGCTAGAGCAGTAGACAACTGAAGGAAACCAAAGGGGATTCAAGTAGGAAATAGAGATGTCAAAGTCCCCTTGTTTAAAGATGACATGATTTTATAAAAGACCCTAAAGACCCCACCAGGAAGCTTTTACAGCTGATAATTTCAGCAGAGTGGCTTGATATTATCTTAACCCACAAAGATCAGTAGCCTCAGCATGACAAGCATTCTGAAAAAGAAAATAGACAAACAGTACCTTAAACGTGAGCCTCAAAAATTCTTGGTATAATTCTAACCAACAAGTGAAAGATTTGTATAATAAAAATTTAAAACACTGCAGAAAGGAGTTGAAGAAGACGTTGAAAGAAGTTGAAGAAGAAGTTGAAAATGAAAAGATCTCTCATGCTCCTGGATCAGTAGAATTAGTATTGTGAGACTAGCTATCCTACTAAAAGCAATCTTACAGACTAAACACAATCCAATCAATATTCCAACACAATTCTTCATAGAAATTGAAACAACCACCTTGAACTTTATATAGAAACACAAAAAACCCCAAGATAGCTAAAATAATTCTAAATAGTAAAAGAACTGCTAGAGGTATTATCACCAAAACAAGTTGTGCTACAGAGCTATAAAATGAAAAAACAATATTGGCATAAAACCAGACATAATTCCACACATCTACACATGCTTATTTTTTTATAAAGAAGCCAAAAATATATACAGTAAAAGAGACACCATCTTCAACAAATGGTGCTGGTTCTTTTACAAAGCCACTAAAAAAATACACACTGTAGAAGAGACACCATCTTCAGCAATTGGTGCTGGTGAAACTGGATGGCTAGCTGTAGAAAAGTGAAGACAGTTCCACTCTGCACAAAACTCAACTCCAAGTGGATCAAAGACTTCAGCCTGAGAATCCAGTAGAAGAGAAAGTGAGAAATGGGGTTCGACTCATTGGCATAGGAAATAACTTTCTGAACAGGACATCAGAAACACAGGCACTAAGACTAGCAGTTAATGAGATGTTCTGAAGCTGAATGTTGCTATGTGGCAAAAGAAACCACCATTCAAGCAAAGCAGCAGCCTACAGACTGAGAAAACATCTTTGTCAATAATATACCTGGTAGAGGATTAATATCTAGAATATATAAAGAACTGAGTATACCCTGATCATCATAAAAACAATGAGGTACAGAACTAAGTAGAGTTTTCAATAGGTGAAATACAAATAGCTGAGAAACCAAGGAAAGTTTAACTTTCTTAGCCATTGGGGAGTTGCAAATTCAAACTACTTTGAGATTCCATTTTATACCAGTCAGAATGGGCAAGATCAATAAATCAAATGACAGCACTCTCTGGTGAGGATACAGTGAAAAGGTACTGTCCATTGCTGGTGAGAGTGCAAACTGAGGTGGCCCCTATGAATGTCAGTACAAAGATCTTTCCCACACTGCTGAAAACTGATCAACCACAAGATCCAGCTGTACGACAGGATCCAGCTGTACCACTCTTGGGCATATAGAGTCCTTTGTGTAAAAGGACTCTATATTTGACTGCAGAGATACTGGACTTGCTCATCTGTGTTCTCTATTGCTCTATTCACAGTAGCCCCACATTGTAAACAGTCTAGATGTTCATTAACTGACGAATGGATAATGAAAGTGTGGTATATTATAGAAAATAGCATCCTGAGTGAGGTAAGCCAATCACAAAAGCAAACACACGGTATTCACTCACTGATTATTGGATATTAGCCCAGAACCTTGAAATGCCCAAGATGCAACTCACAGGCCACATGAATCTCCTGAAGAAGGAAGACCAAGTGGGGGCACTTCGGTCCTTCTTAGAAGGAGTAACAAAATACTCAAGAGAGCAAATAAGGAGACAAAGTGAGGGACAGAAACTGAAGGAGGGGCCGTCTCAAGACCACCCCACCTGGGTATCCATCCCATGTGCAGTCACCAAAGGTAGATGCTGATGTGGAAGTCAGGAAGTGCATGCTGACAGGAGCCTGATATAGCTGTCTCCTCAGAGGTCTGCAAGAGTCTGACATATTCAGAGGCAGATGCTCACAGTTAACCATTGAACTGATCATGGGGTTCCCGATGGAGGAGTTAGAGAGAAGACTGAAGGAGCTGAAAGGGTTGGCGGCCCCATGAGGAGAGCAACAATAGCAACCAACCAGAGCTCCCAGGGTCTAAACCACCAGCCTGGGAGCACATAGGGAGGGACCCATGGACCCATGGCTCCAGCTGTATATGTAAGGGAGGAGTCCCTGTCGGGCATAGGTGGGAGAAGAGATCTTTGGTCTCATGAAGGCTGGACGCCCCAGTGGGTGAGAATTTGAGGGTGGAGAGGTGGGAGTGGGGGGATAGGTAGGGGCACATTCGCAGAGAAGCAGGAGGAGGGGTGATAGAGTAGGGTCTTGGGGGGGGGGGGGGGGGGGATTGGGGTAAGGGGATGATCACATATGAAATGTAAATAAAACATCCAATAAAAAATAAAATAAAAGTGCCAAAGCCAAAAAAATATACAATGGCATATTATCAACTATTGAGCAAAATGAAACTAGAGAAACTCAAATATATGGAGCTATGAACAACCATCTCAAACCCAAAAGAACAATTTGGATCTAGGAGCCCCAGATATAAGAAAATATGTGACTGTGACAATTATCTTTCTGGGTCTGAGTTATCTCAATCAATATAATATGTTCTAGTTCCATCTATTTGCCTGCAAATTTTATGATTTCATTTTTCTTAACATCTAAATAGTGTTCCATAGTATATGTTTATCGCATTTTCATTATCTGTCCATCACCCAGAGGTGGAAGGTAAGTGCCTATTTTTTAAAGGCACTACACACTTCAGACACAGGGGCCAGAAGTCTCCTTCTGTATCTGACCTGAAAGCCTCTTCCCTGAGAACTAGCTTTCATGGTACTAGAAATTCCCATGTAAGCTTCTAAAGGAGGGAAGAAACCAACAATTTCACTCAGCAACCACACCTATGAACCACAAGAATGGCACAGTGACTCTGAGGGTGCAGTTGTGGCACACATATCTTGGTGGTAACCAATAGCTCTCTGGACTTAAGAACAACTCCACAAAAGGAAAATCATGCCTGGTACTGGAAAGCTAGCCAACTATAAAGGAATAGTGACGTCATGGATTTTAGAGAATCTACTTTACCAAACCTACAGAATCCCTAACCATATTCTAAATACTTGTCTAGTTCTTATCCCTAAGGATAAGTATAGTTCTCACAAAAATAACACCAAGGAAACTTCTCTGCAACAGAGACCATTACTGAAAACCACAACCAAGGAAAATTCAGAGTTGTGGAGCACAATCCCAACAGATACATCTACAATACAACTCCAAGACTCAGGGATCATTGTGGAAGAGGAGGTAGAAAGCTGGTTAGAGACAGAGAATCAGGGACGTTGCTGGGAGATTCTAATTTCTGGAAATGTCAGAAGCTACAAAGTCTCATCAATATGACTGCCTAAATATGAATTGAAGAGAGATGACAGTAGACATGCTAAGTGGTTAGGGTAATGCTCAGGGCCCTCATCCCTACACGAACTACAGGTAACCAAGGAATGTTAGAGTGTGAGTAATAGTCTTCACCGGGAAGAGCATACCAGATGGGTACCAACACCAAACCGTGAGCCCTGTAAACATGCAAGCAACATACAACTGAAAAGGTTGTATTGATTATATATTGTAGATACATATGTATATCCATATACTCAAGTAAATAGTTATATGTACCATGTGTGTCTGTGTAACAACAATTAGTGAACAGTAAGGCCATGAATGTGAAAGAGAACAGAAGGTGCATATGGAAGGGTTTGTAGGGGAAAAAGGGTAAGGGGGGATTTAATTATGACCTCAGTAAGCAACAACAGCTAAACAACCTATAGTCAGTATTGTAATTCAATGTAATTTAATCACTGATACATAACGCTGAAATCAAGTAAGCATGTTATGTAGATTTATTGCCATTAGAAGCTCCCATCCTAAGATTACAGAACATACTTTGAAAATCCATAGTCCTCTAGTCATGCTGTTCTAAGAATTGGGTTTTTCTAATAATGGAAAAATGTTGATTATTTTAAGTCTATACCTACTTCTTATAGTGGTTTTCCGTTTAAAATAGAACATGAAGATACTAGACACTCTCAGGGATGAAGCAATGGGCAATGTATGTGCTTACATCTCTAAAGAGAGCTGAGTTTAGGAAACAAAGCAATCCAGAATCACTCTATAGCCAGTGGACGAGGACTCTCCCTGGCTTCTAGATACTCCCTTCCTTTGATGCATCAGAATAAACTCTTTCTGCTGCATAATAGAAGCTTACCAATAGCAAGAAGAAAGGAGATAAGATGGAAGTCCAGGTAAATGGTGACTTCTAGCCTGGTTGGTGACAAATAATGTCTGAGTCTTCTTTATGAGCATGGTACACTCATAGGTGTATCATGACAAAAATCTCAGCACTGAAGAGGGAAAGTGTGCTCAGATGCAGTTTTGCTGGGTATATCAAACACAGTGTATGGCAGGCTCTATGCCCAGGGTAGCTAACCAACATAAATTCCATGTTTTGTTTTGAGGAGTCTGTTTAGTCTTGATATTTTTTGTCTTGATTTAAATTTTTATTGTTTGGGTTGGTTTTTTGAGTGTGTGTGTGTGTGTGTGTGTGTGTGTGTGTGTGTGAGAGAGAGAGAGAGAGAGAGAGAGAGAGAGAGAGAGAGAGGTGGGGGAAGGAGGAAGGAGGAGGAGGAGAGAGGAGAGGAGAGGAGAGGAGAGGAGAGGAGAGGAGAGGAGAGGAGAGGAGAGGAGAGGAGAGGAGAGGAGAGGAGAGGTAGAGAGAGAGCACACATGTGAACACAGGATGTTGACTTTTTAGGGAGGTGGAATACATCTGAAAGGTGTTGGGAGAGGAAAAAACATCAAAATATATTGTATAAAAATTTTTTAAGAAAAGAAATTATAACGATAAAACTTGAGAACCTCTGGCTGCCATGATACATGTATGACCAGCATATGTGGCACTTCTTACCACAGCCTTCCAGAGTGAAGGGAGCGTGCTTCAACTTCTTTCGTCAGGGTGCTAATCACCCTCAGATTTTACTCATTTTCCCCAAAACCCCATCCATTGTACTATGTGGCTTAATGTTCAACATGACCCTTGGAAGGACAGTCACTGTGTGGCAGGTTGTGTCTGTACTGGCCTTTCTTACTAATATAAACCTTGTCTTTTCAGTGAAGGGGAGCACTCCTCCATTGGTGGTGGGAGTGAAAACTTGTATAACCATTTTGGAAATCAATTTGGCAGCTTTCAGAAGATCGGTAATAGTTCTTCTATCTCAAGACCCAGAGATACCATTCCTGGACATATACCCAAAAGATGCCCCAACATTCCACAAGGACACTTGCTCAATGATGTTTATTCAAGCTTTATTTGTAATAGGCAAAACCTGGAAACAACCTAAATGTCTCTCAACTAAAGAATGGATAAAGAAAATGTGGTCCATCTACACAATGGAATACTACTCAGCCATTAAAAACAAAGACATCATAAGTTTTGCAGGCAAATGGAGGGAACTTGAGAATATCATCCTGAGTGAAGTAACCCAGATCCAAAAGGACATAAATGGTATATATTCACTTATAAGTGGATTTTAGCCATAAAGTACAGGATACTAGCTATAATCAACAGACCCAAAGAAGCCAAATAATGAGGAGGGCCCAAGGGAAGATGATTGAATATTCCTCAGAAGGGGAAACAAAATAGATATTGGAGGTAGATGAGAGGGAACTAGGAGGAAGAGGGGAGGGGGGAACAGAGCTGGGGGTAAGGAGAGGTCATATGTAGGGAGAACAGGGGATAGAGAAGGGAGATCAGCTGGAAAAGGCAATTTCTAGGCTGTCCTGGAGACGTGGGATGGGAAGAGGCCCTAGAGGGTCTATGGGAGCCACTCTAGCTGAGATTCCTAGTAGTAGGAGATATGGATTCTGAAGTGGTCATTTCTTGTAGCCAGGCAGAACTCCCAGTGGAAGGATAAGGACAGTAATCCACCCACAAGGCCTTTGACCCAAAATGTCTCCTGCCTGCAAGATGTGCAGGGACAAAGACAGAGCAGGGACTGAGAGAATGGCCAACCAATGACTGCCCCAAATTGAGACCCACCCATGGGAAGAACCAATCCCTGATACTATTAATGATACTCCATTATACTTCCAGACAGGAACATAGCATAATTGTCCTCTGAGAGGCTCCACCCAACAGCCAATGGAAAGAGATGCAGAGACTTGCACCCAAACATTAGATGGAACTGAATCTTCGGGAAGAGTTGGGAGAAGGATTGAGGGACTCTTAAGAGGACAGGGACTCCATAGGAAGACCAACAGAGTCAACTAACCTGGATCTTTGGGGGCTCCCAGAGACTGAATCACTAACCAATGAACGAGCACAGACTGGACCTAGGCCCCTGCACATACATATAGCAGATGAACAGCTTAGTCTTCATGTGGATCCCCAACAAACGGAGCAGGGGCTGTCCCTGAGCCTGCTGCCTGTCTGCCCGTGGCTCCCACACCCTGAAATGGACAGCCTTATCTGGCCTCAGTGGCAGAAGATGCACCTCATCCCACAGCAACTTGATGGTGGGGGGGGTTGACATTCAGAGGGAGAATTCTCCTTCTCAAAAGGGAAGGTGGAATGAGGGGAGGACTTGTGTGAGGGGTTCTGGGAGGAGAGAAAGGGCTGGTTGTAAAGTAAATAGATAAATTTTTAAAAAGTAGCACAATGAAGAAATGGTGCTATCAAAATTAGTTATTCTTAATGTTGGTTGTGTGTTCAAAGGCTTGTAACAGTTTCACTTCTTGGTACTCAGGGAGGGTTTCAGTTGAGTCAGACCCAGGAATGCACCTCTGCACCTCCCCACCTTCTCCCAGGTAGCCAGAGTTGAAAACCACATCATGGAGGAACGGTTCTCCATGTTTGCTGTGCATCTTAAGATTACCAGGAAGACTTGGAAAAATTCTTATTTCTAGGTCTTTTAACCTCCGAATTATTTTTACTCAATGGGACTGGAGTGAAAGTCAGGAATTTGTGGGGTTTTTATTTTTAATTCTTAGCCCTCTGTTCTACTCATTCCTGATAACTTTTGTGTCCCCTTCAAAGTTCAGGAAGCTTTTGCCTCAAATTTACCCCCAGCCCCAGAGTGATGTACAGAACACTGCAGTCGACCTCCTAAGAAGAGAACTAATCAGGAAGTGGACATTTAACTTGTATGATGTGAAACGGATCCAATTCATCGTGAGTAAAACTCAGGGTGTCCCTTGGAATAATCTAAATCAAGTGATTCTCTCTTTTTCCCTCCCAGAAGAAGCAGGAAGCAGCTGGAGTTGTTGATAGGCGTGACCAAAATGAGAACCTGTCTACGTTTGTCAGATTAACATTGTAGAGTGAATACAAGCAGTCAGAGCCACTGGATCAAGCCCTCCTGAAGCTTATACACTTTTTAAAAACTTGTGTATATTCTTCTAAATATTATTCCTCAGTAAGTTTCCATCGGTTATATTTTTTGTTTCATTTTGGTTTTGATTCAAGTAGTTATTTTTTGTGTCTGTATGTGCTTCTTTAATATTTATTTGTTTTTCAATATTTTTCATTCACCTTACATCTGGATCACAGCCTCCCTCACTCCTTGCCTCCCAGTCCTGCCTTTACACATCCCTCACCCCTTACCCCTTCTCCAGAAGAGGAAAGCCCTCCTTGGGTATTACCCTAACCTGGGACATCCAATCCTAGCAGAATTAGGCACATCCCTTCCCACTGAGGTCCAAGTAGGCAGTCCAGAAAGGGGAAGGGGATCCATGGCAGGCAATAGAGTTAGAGACAGCCCCTAACTCCAGTTGTTAAGGGACCCACATGAAAGTTCTGAGTAAGACATGCAAATATATTTACATTTTTATTGATCTATGACACTCTGATCTCCAGAACAAGAGTAAACAGTGAGAAAGTGTATCTCCATCCCATTTCAAGCCTTGGGGAGAGTTTTATTTTTTAGGTCATCTTCAGGATGCTGCTTGCTGTAGGGTTAGAGGTTTATCTTGTAAACACTCATTTATCAGATTAGATTAGTGAAATCATGGATTCCTAGCAATACATAATGGAGTTTTATTTTTATTGGATTATATCAACCTTAAAACGATGGTACTGTCTCCTTTTTCTTTAGTGAAGTAAACTAGATGAATTGACTATCAATGCATCTCCACTTGTCCATGGTAAACTGTTTAGTAACTTTGTTAATTTCTTTTACATAACTGAATGCGATCCGCAGTTCTATGATTTAGGAATTTTAAATTATTTTCAAGAGAAAAACTGTTGTGTAATTTCCTTGTTGAATGTTGTGTATCAAAATTGTGGTTCTTCTTTATGTGCTGCAGAATTTATTAATAAAAAAAGTCTTGTAGTGTTTGAATCTTGTCAGATTAACCATCTGGGCTTAGGGCTTCCTGGGAAAGTTTTCATGAGCAGATTTTATTTCCTAAATATGTGTAATTATATAAATAAAAGTTTAGTTATAGCATTTATGTTACAAGTTGCATTTATATGTTAAGATGTTGTATTTGTCCTTTGTTGACACTACTAGGTTCTAGTTTTAGAAGAGTCTGCTCATGCTACAGATTTCTACATTCATACCATCCGCTTGATGCCCATGTGTTCATTACTCTTTTTTTAAAGATTTTATTTATTTATTATATATATATGATGAGTACACTGTAGCTGTCTTCATATACACCAGAAAAGGGTATTGGATCCCATTATAGATGGTTGTGAGCCACCATGTGGTTGATAGGAATTGAACTCAGGACCTCTGGAAGAGTAGTCAGTGCTCTTAACCTCTGAGCCATCTCTCCAGCCCGTGTTTGTTACTCTTATGTTTAAGTTAGTGTTCTCTCTTTGTATCTCTGTGAGACCTGTGTGATGCCTACTAGTTTTCCTTCCTGTTCAAGTTTGTGTGCTCTGGTTTTTCTTGTTCTGCTTAATTGAACTCTGTTGTGCATTTTAAAAATTATTATCATCATTTCACTTTTCTTTTTTTTCCCCCGGTGATTGGCTCCTTTATTCATTAGGGGATGGTTTACAAGAAGTTATCTGAGTACTTGACTCACTCCTTATAGGTAATTCCCTCCCAGGAGAGCAGAATTAACATCAAAATACAGACAGCACCAGGCTCATCCACAACACTTACCCTTTCTGTCCACTTAAAAGACTCTTTTGTCTCAGATATAAATTGAGCACAACTATTACTATTAATTATTTGTAATTTTTAAAGTACAAGATAGACCTAACACCCAGTCCATCATTTTTGTCAACAAAATAGAACATTGTCATCTATCCTAACTTAAAAGACTTATAATTCTAAACCTGACTTATGTCCTGGCTTTAGATTGTATGCCATCTGAAAACCTTCCTCTCAAATCTGTTCTCTCAGTGTAAATAGCCTGGGTTGGCTATGAGACTATAAGTAGTCTTTCAACCTTGTCAGAAATCCAAGAATGACCAACATTATCTGAAGATATAGGAAGCCTAACACAGCCTCCAGAACTGAGACAAATTGTAGAGACAGCTGCCTCATCCATACAGCCCCAGTAAGTCAGGAATTTGGAGCATCAATCTTCAGTCTTCTGGACTAGGATAATCTGAAAAACAGGAATTATTAAGAACTCGCCTGTTCTGTCTCAGTAGAACTAAGCTCTTCTAACCTGTAAATTGTGTTCTTTCAAGAACAGTACAGGTCTTCAGGAGGGATTGGCAATTTCTGCCCAGTGGTGACCAAGCCACAATGTACAGCCTCACCTGGAGGTAAGATGCTCAGCTGCTTCTTCGAATTCATGAATGGGGAGCTGTCAGGAGCAGACTTGTCTCAACAACAAGTGAATAAATAACATTAAATGTCACATCTGTGGATTTCTGATGTTTTTGAAAACCAACTAGCTTTGTAAAGTAATCTGGACTGTTGTCTGTTAACTACTTTCAGCTATTTCTAATTTCTATGTCTTGAAAACACCCTAACAATAAACTTAGAGCCATGAATTTGTTATCTGGCCCTTAACTCACAGGCTTAATCATCTCAGATCAGTTTACAATGACAGTTATAGAAGGACTGAGTCTAAGCCCTGTACTTTTAAAATTTTTGTATCAATAGAAGAAATTTATACCAATAGAAACCTTGATTTTCCATCAAAATAAATTCTGTACCAAAATAAGAAATTATGCCTTCAATTTAGTAACAATTATAAAGATTTATACCAAATGAGATTATGGTCATACAATCAATTCTAGCTATTTCCTGCCTGTTCCAACTATGACCATTTCTAAATTCCCTAGAAAGACAACCTTAGAATAACCACCTCCATCCCCAAAGCCCAGGGAACTGGGACGAACTCTTCATAACTTCTTCAAGCTGAATATGGACGTTGAGATATTTTTGAAGGGGGGAGGTGGGGAAAATAGGGAAGGCCACACTAACAATTGTATTAGTCTCTAATGTTTGTGTCCTGACTGGATCTGGTTGAAAGTTCACATCTGACGTTCAAGCAGGTCAGTTCAGCATGTCTGACAAGGAGACTCATCAAGGCTGTATATTCTGTAATATACAAATCTCAAAACAAAATTTTAGTATCATCAAGATAACTTTTTTGTTTGATTTTTTGGAATCTAGTTCTGGGGAGGGGGTTCTCCCTCTATCAAATCTGATCCATATTACTCTGGAAGGTGTATAGACACGAATCACCTTTTCTAAAAAGGCAAAGACAAAACCTTTCTTCCAAATCAGCATTTCCTTGAGCCAGTAACCAGAAAAATCTTTCTATTGACCTCTTTCCCAGAGAAATAATATAACCACAAAACTCAAAATCACACCCATTTTGAAAGTTAAAACAATCCAAAACAAATGAAGTAAACTAAAATACTGTATGTGCCTATTCTTAGGCCTTTTCTATTTTGGTAAGCAGGATAATAACCCAAGATTCCCATGGAGCCACATGTTATACAGAATTTGAGTATCCTGTGAGGCATATTAGAGCAAAATATCTTTATACCATCTTTTAAAACAATTGATTCACACTTTTATCTATATCGGCTTATAAGTAGGCAATTAGTCAAAATTCACAGGATTCAATCCCAGAATTCCTGTGGAGCCCAGGAAAGATTTATATACAGATTGTGTCCAAATCATGTGGGGAATTTTGCCCGTGGTTCAGAACTAGGATAGGGAAAATTGTAGTCACTGACTTCAAGTAGAAAGGACAATGATAATTACCTGCTATAATAGGTGTTAGTTAATAATGTCTGTGGCTCCAGGCAGAGAGCCGAACAGAAAGATGGTATGTTGCTCTAATACGTCTTACAGGATACTCAAATTCTGTTTAATGTGGGCTCTACTGGAATTCTGGGTTTAAATCATTTCACTTTTCTTAGGAGTGGTGAGCTTTTCTTATTCTAGACTTTTTAGGATTTCGATGAAAACATTGCCCATTGCATTTTTTCCTCATAAATAGCATCCAGACATGATTTCCTGCTAAGTAACTATGTTCCTATTGTGAACTATGAATTGTTTTCTTTGTTATAGTTCAGCTCGGAGTATTGTTCTATTTCCTTTATACTTTTCCTTTGTATTGTTTGTTTGAGTACTTTTCTTGTTACAGTGTGTTTTAATTTCTTCTTGTAGTAAGATAAGAGATGCACTTACTGACTTGGGTCCCCAGCTTTGCTGAGGTGTGTTTTATGAACCCACACACAGCTGAATTTGGCAGGTGTGCCAAGCATGCTGCTTTTTGATAATTTTTGACTGAGTTTATTAGTTGTGTTGTTTTGAGCCTGTGAAGTCCTGCTAAAGTGATCTGATAGTTCCACAAGTTACTAAATGTGTCTGTTAAAATCCATACTTGGTTATAGTCTGATCAGTATCCTTCTTTGGTGGCATTAATTTCTGATTTATGTGTTCAAACCTCTTATTTCCTTGTAGATTGATATCTCCATCACTATGAAATGTCTCTCTTTATTACTTATGTATCTTGTTTTAACATCTATCCATCTATTAGGATAATTAAAGAGCCATTTTTCTTTTTTGTATTTTCAAATCCAGTCTTCAAATCTATGTGTATCTCATACAGGTAAACCACTGTAGAGATTTCTGACTTTGCATTGTTTTTGGTAATCCCAGTCTTTCATTTGGAATATTTAGTTCATTTACATTTTCTTGAAATCACTTCTATGTCTTCCCATTTGGCTCTCCTCTGTTCTCCTTGTCCCCTTGTACCAGGTTTTCATTACTTGGTTTCATTGTTAATTTGTTTCCCATGCTTTAACTTTTCTCTAATGACTCTTGTGGAGATGGCAGCTCACATTCTGGACATGGTAATCTGAAGGAGGTGATTACTTTTGATGTTTTCTGGATAATGCCAGGGCCTAATAGCTTTTACATTCAGTTTTTCCTCTTTGACTTCTTATTTTTGTGTTTTCATTCTTCACACAGTTTCCACTCCGAGGGACCAAGCGTCACCACCACCTTCTGAGTCCTCAGTACTTGCCCTTCAAGATGTCGGTGCTTTCCTCTCAGTCTTTGCCTCTGAGGAATGCTTATGTCTACCTTAAGTTGCTGGCCTAGTGGCAGCAATTGATCTCAGGGTCAGTTTTCATAAATTGTGCTCATATCACATTTCAAAATACAATATTCCACTATATCACCCAGCCTAGCCTAGAACTCATAATTTTCCTTGGGAGAGAGCTGAGACCTTTAGTATAGAGTTGAGATTATAATCATATACCACCATGCCCAGCTATGTCATGTTACTGTGGTTTTAAAATACTTTTCAATTTGAAAGAGCTTTAATACACATATTTTAAAAATTAATGCAAAAAGTAGTAGAGTTAATTATGGCATTTTCAAAAATAATTTGTTTTTGTTAATTCTCCTTTTCTACCTTGCCCCCCATTATTGCACCCCTTTGTGCCCTTCTGTCCCCAGTTGCCACGTTTCCACATTCACGTCACATGTATTCCACCTTCTTCCTCAGTACTTCTTTTCCCTGTTTCATAGCCTCCTTTCTCATTCTGTGGCCTATTACCATCCTCACAGCATACACAGATTAAATGAACATCAAATCTAGGATCTGCAGGTGAAAGAGAACATGCAGTATTTATCTTTCTGAACCTGTCATATCCCACTTAATAAAATATTTCTGCTTCCATTCATTTTCCTACAAATTTTATAATTTCGGTTTTTCTTATGGATGACTGGGACTCCATTGTGCATTCTGCTACATTTTCATTATTCATTCATCTGTCAATGGATATATAAGCTAGTTACATTTTCTTGCTATTACCAATAGAGCAGCAATGCAGATGTATATGTAAGTACCTCTGTGACAGAATGTAGAGTTGTTTAGGTGGATGCCTAAGAGGACATATGTTAGTTCTATTTTTAGCCCTTTGAGAAGTATGCCCACTGGTTTCCATAGTGGTTGCACGAGTTCATGCCACCACTAGCAAAGTATAAGGGGCCCTCCTAGCAGACTTTGTTGTCTTTTGCTCTCTGGATTACGGACATTCTGAGTGGTAGGAGTTGGCATCTTACCAATCCATTAGTTGCCAGGTTTTGTTTTTTCTCGTTGTTTAATTTTTGCAGTTGATTGTGTATTATGCTTGTTTGAAGTCTAGTTACCTCTTTCTCCTCTCCTATAGGCTGTCTGCTTGCTCTGTTGCTGGTTCCTCTGGCTGTGAAGATTTGTAATTGATGTAATTGCATTTGTCAAATTTCAGGGTTAGTTTTGTACCATTGGATTCCTGTGCAGGAAGCTCTTGTCTCTGTTTGTATCTTGAAATGGTTTTCCTGTTCTTTTTTTCCTAGAAGTTCAACACTTCATGTCTTAAGGTCTTTGATCCACTTTGAATGGCTTTTGTGGTGGGTAAGAGATATGGATCTAAGTCCATCCTTCTGCAGATGGATATCCAGTTTGTGAACTCTATTTGTTGAATAGGTTGCCTTTTGCCCACTTTATTTTGACACCTTCATCAAACTTCATGTGGCCATAGATGTGTGGGTTTATTCCTGGGCCCTCTGTTTGCTCCCCTTGACTACACACCTGCCTTTGTCACTGTCACTCTGAAGTGTCATCTGAGGTCAGTTCTTGGGACACTGCCAGCAGTGCTCCTTCTACTTGTGTTTTTGTGTCGCTTCTACATTCTTACATTTTCCCAATCCTGTGAATAATGCCATTGCAATTTTTGACAGGAATTGCTTTGAATCTATAAATTATTTTTAGTAAAGTAGCAATTTCATTATATGAATTCTACTGGCCCAGAAGCATGGAAGGTCTTTCCATCATCTAGCATCTTCCCGTTTCCCCTTTCAGTGTAAAAATGTTTCCATGTATGTCTTCCACTTGGTTAGGTTTATTCCTGGGCATTCATTCATTCATTCATTCATTCATTCATTCAAAGCATTGACAGTAAAATGCTTGTCCTAATTTCTTTCTCAGAAGTCTGTTGTTGGTGTATATGAAAGATAGTTTGTATCTTGAAACTTTAATGAAAGTGTTTATCAGAAAGCTTTCTGATAGAGTCTATAGTCTTTTAAGTGTACAACCACATCATCTATAAGTAGGGAGAATTTGATTTCTTTTTTATTTTTATCTCTTTTATATCTTTCTCATCTTATTTCTCTAAGACTTCAATAACTGTATTGAAGTATTCTGACTAAGACTCCAATACCTTTATTGAATAAGAGTAAAGAAAATCAGGCAGCCATGTCTTATTCTAGACTTTGAGTAAAAATGAAATGCTCAGGATATTTTTTATCATTGAGTGTAATGTTAGCAGTGGGTTTGTTTTGTATAGCTCTATTATTTTGAGATGTACTCTGTTTCAAGCTTCTTCAGGACTTTTATCATGAGAGTACCTTGAATTTTGTGAAATACATTTTCAGCATCTATTGGAATGGTCACAGGTATCACTTCAATTTTTTAGGATTTTGTTGGAGACACTTATAGATCAACAGTTAGCCTCTTTAGCTCTTAAATATGCACTGCTATTTCTTGTTTTCTATTATTTCTATTGAGAAATTATTAACTAATCTATTGATCCTTTTGAAGGTAATTTTTCCCTCTGATTAAATATAGTTTAAGTTTGTGTTCCAGGAATAGTTATCTTTACTTTTGAATTTTTCTTCTTGAGGTTTACAGAACGTAATGATCTATGTCTTAAAAACCTTTCATTATTTGGAATAGCCTATTTAAAATTGTTATACTATTTATTCGTGTATGAACACGAGTGTGTTCATATATATGTCTATGTGTTGGAAGACATACATATGTGCTGTGGTGTACCTGTGGTTGTCAGAGGACAATGTACAGAAGTTGATATTCATCTTCCAATATGGAGTCCCAAAAATCAAAGTCAAGTTGTTAGGGTTGGTGACAGGGGCCTTTACTTACCCTGGGCCATCTTGCAGCCCTGGAGTCATGCATTTTTATCTCTTCAAATATTGCTGAGGATTTATTCTCTGAATCCCTTCTGGAGACTCCAAGCACACATCTCTTGACTAATTCCACTATGGGCATTTCAACATCTATTCTTCAGTGTACTCTGCTCATCCACATCAGGATATTGGGTTATTCTACTTTTGAGCTTATACTTTTTATCTCATAAAAACCTGCTATTAAATCAGTACACTGAGTTATTATCTTGACCTTTAAAATATTTTAATATATTTTATTACATTCTTCAATTTCATTGACCAGATTAATTACAATTACCTCTCAGTCCTTAATTTCATAATCATAGTGTTTTTTTTTAAAAAAACATATGATCCTTAGAACATGAGCATTTATTTATTTATTTATTCATTTACTTCCTTACTATATTCTTGACACACATTTTTAGTGTAGGCTGACCTTGGCTGATCTTGCCCAGGCCTCCTGATACACTTAAAACATATAGTGTGCCACCAAGTGTAGCTTCTGAGTAATATTTTTATTGAAGTCTAGATATAATACATTTTTAAAAAAACATAGAGAGTCCCGACTATAGTTTTTCTGTAGCAAAATTTACCCTTTCTTCTCTGGGTAGACAATAAAGACTGGGCACATATACCATGTAGCTTAGGGTGTGGCTTAGCTCCCACTGGGTGAGGCTCCATGAACCTCTGCACAGCGGTGTTCTCGTGATGTAGCTGAAGAGTCCTTAATTCTCTCATTTTTTGCTCAATCAGAAACTCACAGCTTCCTTTTACGTCATTTCCCACCTTTTACAACCTCAGAGCTTAGGTGATCTTGGGTGAAATCTCCCATGTGGGTCTTTGAGACTTTTCCAGTCAAGAATTGCCCCCTTTAAATTTCCAGTGTTTCTATCTCAGTACTTCAAGACCCCAAGTTCTGTTGTTTCTCTCCCTCACTGACTTGTCCAGGCAAGTCAGAGTCTAGAACCAGAGCTGGCAGAGTTCAGCATAGACTGCAGCTGGAGCTCCTCCGATGTTCCCTGCGCGGACAACTCATCCTCAGAAATGCCTGGACTTTAGCCTCCCTTCTTGGTTGCTCCAGCAGGTTACTGCCAAGTGTAATCGGATGTTTTGTGTGTCTTCTACATCCTCCTTTGAGCCTGCTCATTGGCTGCACTAGAGTATCCAAAGCCACTCTATCATACTCTAGAATGGACCTTCATTTTTCACCTTGCCCTTTCCATTGAAGACAGTGTGTTAGTAACCCCTGAACTCCCATCACTCAGGAAGCAAAGACAGGGGAATTGCTGCAAGCAAATTTCAGATGAAACAGGAGGGCTACATAACAAGATATTATCTTTTTAAAAGCCCAGCTTTCTATATGTTGTTGAATAAAGTTGCTTAACAATGTTAAACTAAATTCTTATGGCAGACAGATTAATTTTGGAAAAATCTAGTAATTCTCATTTAAAGGAAAGAGAATTTTTAATGTTTGTAATTTAAATATGGACTTTAAATTTTTTAGAAGTTACCAGTAATATAACAAAACCTTTATTTTGCAGGAAGTGGATCTTATTTAACACACAGGAAACATGTCATCTTTTCTTCTCCATCCTAGGCTTATTGTTGGCTCTGTGGTAGGAAAACACCTTTCTCAATGCAGAGATGGGGAGTGTGGAGACAGAAAGTTGTCTGCTGGCTCTGGTCCTATTTCTAGGTCTGTGTAGAGAAGTAGTTGAGATCCTGCTGTCCTTATTAAGTGAGAAGATCCCAGACAAAGAGCACATTGGCAGTTAGGTAAGCCTCTGGAGTGTGGATGCCAAGTCAGAATCATGAGTAAGTAATAAACCCCAGTACATGTAAACAGCCAAAAAACCAGAAGATTGGAGCCAACTCACCAAGTAGGTTATTTTCCTATGAATAATGGAATCCTGTGTCTCATGTCATCCCTTATTTAAAGCATCCCCTCCATGCCTGTTTATATTTTTTGATTGTGTATTCTTGCAGTGTACAGGAGTGGACCAAGGGATTCATATATGTGAAAATACATACTCTGTTATTGCTAGGTTACATACCATTCCACCTACTCCCCTCTCATATGCATTAATATGTAAAGCACAGCTTCAGTAAGGGCTTGGGCCACTCCTGCTAGCGCAAAAGAAGGAACTAGAGATTTCTGACTCATCAAGTCATCCTGGCCAGGGAATTCCAGTGCCATTTCAGGCTCTGCCACCAGCATGAGCTCCCTAGCCCCTCCCAATTTCACATCCTCATTTAACATTTGGAGCCTTTCGCATATAACACACACACACACACACACACACACACATACACACTTGCATGCCACACAAATACCAGTTATATCTACTCTAAAAACATCTAGCCATACATACTTAGACCATAGACACACACACCATATACACTCTACATATAACATATACACATATACATAAACACATGATACATAGTACACATTCACAATATAGTATATACACAATATACACACATACATAGATAAGTATTACCATATACATATATACATATATACACATACATAGATATGGCAGGTAAAATGGCTCAGAGGGTAAAGGCACTTGCTGCCAAGCATGATAACCTGAGTTCTATCCCTGAGACCCACATGAGAGAACCAACTTCTACAAGTTGTCATGTGATCTCTCTGCACGCAAGCAATTGTGTGTGAGCACATACACACACACACACACATATACACACTCACACACATACACATATACACACTCACACACATACATACACTCATATAGACATATGCACTCATAGACACTCTCACACATACTCTTACTATTTTTTATTTGTTTGTTTGTTTGTTTTAGGGAATCTTTATGTCTTACTTGTTTCACCCTGCTCCTCTGTTGGTACTTGGGTGTCCTTAATTCTCATACACAGATTCAACCAGCCACAGATCAAAGTGCTTAAGGAAGAGTCCTGCCTGTATTGAACATGCAGTTTTAAAACTGTCATGGTTCCCTAAACAATATAGTACGGTGGCTTTACAGAACATTTACATGGCATTGTTAGACATTTCAATTTTTGAGGATCTCACTGTGTGGCTCAGTTTGGTCTCATCTTCAAAACTCATCCCAGATGTGAGGCTCAGAGGTGCACCACACCCTGTGCTGTAGAAGAGTAACGGACACGGGATGGGCACAGGCTCCATGCAGACATGCAGCTTCTGTTCATCCACAGCTCGAAGTATCCGCAGAGCAGCTGCAGGTACCCTGGGGTGCACGCTGAGGAACACAGGTCTTTGCTGCTCTGTGAACGTGCTATTTCTCTGTACCTCCACAGTCTTCTTGTATCATGCATCTTCCTGGAAGAAAGAGATCTACTTGTCTGCCGCTTGGCTCTTCCTGTCTGTTTATGGTGATCTACTTATTTTTAGTAATCTCTTTCTCCCATGCCTCACCCTCTGTTCTAGTCCCAGCCAGATGTGATCTTTCTTCCTTTATAGTGCTAGAACACTGGACTTGCATCTCTCTTGGGACTGTTAGTATAATCTGTGTTGAAGAAAAGTTGCCTGTGTGCTTCTGTTATCCCTCTTATTACACAGACAGCTTTTTGAGGTAAAAGAACTGTGGAACTTTTAAATCCTTAGCTGTGCTAACCGAAGTCTTGCAAATACTAGTCAGCTAATAGATATTGATTAGGCTGAGTGATGATGATGATGATGATGACGATGACGACAACATGTGATTCCTGTTTTCTCATTGGGCTACAACAACATGGCATTCTGTCTCTTCACATTCCTTTAAACAGTCACTTGAGGAAAATATTTGCAAACTGCACAACAAGGAGTTAATATTTAGAATAAATGAGGAACTCAAATAAAACAATAGTCAAAAATGAGAATCAAATTTTTAAATGGCTAAGAGACAACTTTCCTTTGAGAATCTCATTCCCTATGCTCTTGGGAATGGCTCCCTGCTCACACTATGCTTAAAATCTATATTAAAATCTCTTATTAAACTCCAACCTGGCTTCAGTAATACAAATAAACCTGGGCAAAAGACTTCAGTAGACATTTCTCAGAAGATGACCATGTGATTCGTACGCAGAAGCAAAAAATGGAGTGAGTCCCACTAACCATCATAGAAATGTGTGCTGACACCACCACCTCACTCTAAGAACGGCTGTTCCCAGAAGACTGCTGGTACTGATGCAGATTTGGGGAAAAGTGAACTTTCACATACAATGTTCACGGGAATGTGGGTTTGTTAGTGAGTCCAAAAGGAAACCTGAGCTGCTATATGCCCCAAAAGTCGTCACACTGCAGTCACACATACATACATTATATACATTGCATACATTGCATACATACATACATACATACATACATACATACCTGTGTCCATGGAAAAGAGACCTCTGGATCCCCATGGTTTTTTGCAGTGCTACTTACAGTAGCAAAAGAACTGAAGGAGTGTTAGTGCCCTTCACACAGTAAACGAGAAAGAGAATGTGGAATATGTGTATTCCACATAAACCAAGGAATACTACTCAGCCATATAAAATGAAATCTGAACATTTGTACCAGCTAAGGCATGAGGAGCATCAGGGAATGTGGCAAGGCAGAAGAGTCGGTTCCGAGGCATAGCCAGGAGGACACCCTGGCATGCAGTTGCACTATACTGTGATTATAACTAAAAGTAGTAAATTATAACTTTAAAAATGCCCAAAGAAAGGATTTTTAATGTTTTTGCCACAGAGAAGTGATAACTCTTTGGGAGTGTGTGTGGACTCTGACTTGAGTATTCCACAGTGTGCATGTGTATTGAAGCATATGCATGTATGTATAATTTTTGTTAATTAAGGAAAGATCTTGCCATATTAGTAGTCATTTTTTCTCTTAACCTTAGGAAGCCAGCCTGAATCATGGTATTAGTATCCTGTCATATTTTTGTTTTGCCTATTTTCAAGGGGAGGGCACAAACGTAGTGGAGACCACCTTAAGTTTCTGTTCATCACACACACCTCTCTCTGCCATCATCTTCTACAAAGCATTGGAAATCCAAATTCTCAGGCCCCACTCCAGACCTGATGGTCCCAGAAATTCTGCAGCCCTAGTGAGGACACAGGAGCTTAAGGATCATGGCTACTCTTAACTGGTCTTTTAATTAAAGCTATATCATAAATGATCCCTCTGCTTTGTGTCTTGATTAAACACACACACACACACACAGAGAGAAAGAGAGAGACAGAGAGAGAGAGTGAGAGAGAGAGAGAGACAGAGAGACAGAGACAGAGAGAGAGACAGAGAGAGAGAGACAGAGAGAGACAGAGACGGAGATTCTGCTAGCTGCCATTACCTTCAAGTAGGTGAAGAACCTAGAAGGAACATAGGTGTCCAAGTTTGCCCTGTCTGGGCTCCCATGCTGGCTATGATTTCCCAGGGTCCCTTGCAGGTGAAATATATCAAGAATCCTGTGTATAAATAGCCAACCAGATTGGGGACTCCAACAACTGTCTGGACTCTGCATTTATTGACCTTGTTACTCTTGTTGTTGCCAAGTGAGAATCAGTGGACAGTTTTCATAGGATAGATAAAATAATTATATGATAATATACCTCCTATGACTACTTAAAGTTGATTAATCTTGGGATTCACATTGAAACAATTTGTTTTTTAGTTAAAGAAATAGAGATCCAGTCACAACAAATTTCTGTTATAATCAGAAATTGCATTTAAAAGAAACTGTATTTGTAGGCAGTGCACGGCAAGGGAAGTTGGATATAAACACCATGAATTTATCCCAGGACTAAATACGTAGTTGAGGTGCTGAGTAATTGGACTTTTCTGTCCTTTCATGAAATTATAGCTACAAAATCAACCAATCTCCACCCAGAGTTTCCTAAGTCAAGAAGTAATTTAGCAAATGTCTGTATACGTGTCCAATGTTGTTCCATATGTGTGTGTGTATTATACATTCATATGTGTATCAAGTTCACCTGTGTGTGACATATATGCAGATACACATACATGTGGAAGTCATAGGTTGACAACATACGTGTGGAAGTGATAGGTTGACATCAGATGTCTTTCTGTATCTCTTTCTACTTTACTGAGATGAAGTCTCTTCCTAAACCTAGAGCTTGCCAATTCTGACTAGCTTGTCCACTTGCCCAGGGTGCCCACAGTCTCTGCCTCTTTCTTGAGTGACACTATAGGCAATTGTCATGCTTGCTTGCTCTAGGGACCTTAATCCCAGTCATGATCATACAACTAGGGCCATTTCCTTGGCCCAGATTTCCCATAAAGACTTTAACATTTTTTTTTCTCTCTCTCAGGATCTTGAATACAAGGCAAGGTTAATAATCACAAGATTTTCTGTAAGCTTTGGCCTACAATGGTCATGAGAACCTTGATTGCAGTGCTCGAAGGTATTGTTTAGTAAATGTGCTTTTCAATCATTTTATTACCATGGAAGGGAAATAAACTGAACTCTTCCTGTCCATCCTCTATGACTAACAAGGATCATCGGTTATCTCAGTAAGAACTAATTCCCAGCAAGAACAGGGCTACGTCTTATTCATATAACCATGTAGAACTCACTGAACTTACAGACTTTGAGCATCTCAATGTGTAAACTATGGTCCAGTGCAGATATATGTTGGAAATGATACACACAGGTACCTGGAAGAAGTGCAGTTTTATGTTCCTGTTTATTTTCAATCATATTCAGTTAAAAAAATTAATTAAATTATAATTAGCTTTTGCAGTAACTGGCCTCCAGCAGTTGGCAGATTTTATGGGCCAGCTGGAAGAAAGCAGTAGTAAGACAAAAGGTGACTGAGGAGAGCCAAGGTTCTGGGGAAGACTCCCTTCGCTTTTCTTCTGCAGCAGACTTGAGGGAAAGAGCCCTCACGGCCTGCACTGTATTAGTTCTAGAATCATTGTGAACATACATGGCTACTGTCTTAGATGGGTTTCTATTGCTGTGATAAACACCATGGCCAAAAGCAAGTTGGGGTGGATTAATTTTAGCTTAGTTGATCACAAATGAAAGTAGGGGCAGGTGCTCAAACAGGGCAGGAATCTGGAGTCAGGAGTTTTGGCCATAGAGGAGTCCTGCTCCCTGGTTTTCTCTCCCTGGCTTGCTCAGCCTGCTTTCTTGGACCACAGCCTAGGTGTAGCATCACCCACAGCGAGCTGAGCCCTCCTATAGAAATCATTATTCAAGTAAATACACCACAGGCTTTCCCACAGGCCAGTCTGCTGGGGCCATTTTTTTTTTTTTTTTTGCAGTTCCAGTCCTCTCTTCCCAAATGACTCTCGCTTGTGTCAAGTTGATATACAATTAACTACCCTAATTATAATTGAAAATATATTTTAACAGTTTCTCAAAAATGTAACACATGCTGGTGCTGGGAGTTTATTTGGTTTCCACAGTCTGATGGTAAACCCCTGTTGCTGGAAATATCTTATATTTAGGTCACAGACCATGGATAAATGGAGCTGGTATTCACTGAAAGCTTCATTCACTAACCAGGATGCAGGGTGCTGGGAGGTGCCGTGCAAACTGTTGGAAGGGAAGAGTAATCAACCAATGACAATCTCCCAGAAAGATCACCTACTGGTGCGATGGTGACACAATGTTAAGGGAACAACCAACCACTTCCAAACATTGGATTTAAGGATCTAAATGGAACTCATGCCTGACACCATTACTACAACTGAAAACCTGAGATTAGATCAGTCATGGCCCTACATAAAAGCCTATTACTTATTCTGCTAGAGGAACGTAGCATTAAAATGGCTCCTAATGGCATATTGTTATCCCCAATAGATACCATTTTACCCAGGAGATTAAAATATTTGGAAATGTAGGCAGCACTATCAGTTATTAAAATACAGACAAGAGGAGGGAGTGGTTTTGTTTCCTGTATTAAGTGAGCACAATTAAATTATACTCAAATGAGCCACTGTGGCATTTTCAGACATGGAGATAACAAACCATTTCTGTTCCCTTATCCCCTCCCCTCCCTTCCATAACCCTGGGAGTTCACCTTTCTCATGTCCACACAGACAGACAGACAGACAGACAGACAGACAGACACACACACACACACACAGAGATACACACACAGATGTACACATACTCAAACACACAGATATACACACAGACAGAGACACACACACAGACACACACAGATGCATACTCAGACACACACACAAATACAGACCCACACATGACACATGCGCACACTCTGAATTGCAGATATGAGAGAACGCATGCGGTATTTTTGAGTCTGGCTTACTTCACTTAGCATTGTGACCTCCACTTCTGCCATTTTCCTTCAGGTGACATCTTTGCATTCTCCTTTGTGGCTGAATGAGACTCTATTGCACTTCCTTTACGTGTTTCCTCCCCTGGTCGCCTAGGCTGATTCCACAGTTGGCTACCAGAACAGTGCAGCAATCTCTATATTGAGCTGACTTTGACTCTCAGTTATATACCCAGACGTGGCGCAGCTGGATCATATTGTAGGATAGAAAGGAGTATTAATTTAGACTCAGGATCTGTTTCCGGTGAGGCAGAGGGGCCTCTGCTTCCCAGTTCATTTATTGCTCTTCACCTTTCTGCCTCTCCAAACAAGACAAGTGTTTGTCATATAAACTCAGGAACCATCCCTCCCCATCGCCCTACCCCACCCCACACAAGTCATAACCATCTGCTGTCCTTTAGATGTCCGTATTTTCATCTCCAAAGAAAGAATAAATCTGTTTAGCAGGCAGCTTTAAATCGGCAGTCTGGCTGGTTATCTACTGTCCACCTTCCGGTTCCGGTTCCTGCTTCCTTTGCTTAGTGCACGTGGAAGGCTGCAGGGTCTCGGGGTCATCTGTCTTCCTGTTTCCAGCTCAAGAGACAAACTTCACAACCTGTCTTTCAGTGTGACTGGCCCATAGGCGGCAAGTTCATTTCTTATTTTAACTTTGGCTCTTTTTTCTCACTGCCTTCTTTCCTTTTTCCAGTTTCTAGTAGTTTGGGGCATTAGGAATAATTTCCTAATGCATGAGCATATATGGTCGGTGTTCTGGATTGCTTGTTTGTTTTTGCTAAGAGTAAAGCAATTTTTGCCATTAGAATGAATCTAAAAGCAATTCCTTACATTTCAACTCAGGCTATGCTGCCTATTTCAAATGAGCCTTTTAGAAATAATTTATTTTTATTTTTACTGTGCAGAGTAACACATGATCTGTTAGTACATTTTGAAATCTAAAAACCTCAAAGTCTTATTTTTGAGAGCCAATACTCACCTTCCTGAAACTCTTAATCTAGAGACTAACTTCCCAGAGACAGCAAAATCCAGATGTTAGAGATATCTCTGTCCTCTCTGGTAATGGAGGTGATGTTGTTTTTCCTGGCCTGGGTGTTTGAGAGAAGCCACTTATAGCATGGGGTGTGATAGCTCATCCGGCACGGGGCATACAGCCCGTCCCTCAGTCTCTACACCCTGTTTCTTGGAGCATGGTCAGCTCGCAGGCTGAACTCCCTTTCTTGTTTACACCTTAGGAGGGCTTCTCCATCTCACATTGCTGAGTCAGACAGGATACTGGGATTGTTCTCCCCACCCCACTTTGTACAACTCTTTATTGTTTATAGAATTAATATCTCCTTCTTTATGTTTTTATTTGGTTGGTTTCTATGTATCAAACTCTGGATAAGTTCTCTTATGTTGTAACGTGTCAAACAACTAAATACATTTCCAGAGGTTAAACACAGCCAGTCAATAGAATTTTAGAGGAATCTCTCCTACAACTTTCAATCCTTTTGCTCAAGGGGGACATTGCTCTCTCTAGGGATGCTGCACAGATGCTGTTCTGGAACCTTCTTTCTCTAACATCTGGGATGTCTGTTGCCTCCCACATCTTGTTTCCTGTATCTCAGGCCTGCCTTTTCTTCAACAGCTTCCTCTTTCTTGAAGAGGCCATTCTCCAGGAGTTTCCTGAGAAAGAACAATCATAAAAGATATGGGTTTTTTTTTTTCATTTTTTGAGCATTTGAATTTTTAAACGCTTGTCAGGATTGATTGACAGCATGCCTGGGCCAAGTATTTTAGGTTTGAAACAATTTCTCCTGAGCATTTTGAAGGCATTTCTCAGCTGCCCTCTGGCTTAGGGCATGGTCTGTGGGACAGCTGATGTTTCCTGACGTCTCTGTGGGCAGTTTTCCATTGCTTGTTTGTTCCTCTCAGGAAGATTTCAGGCTGCAGTGTTCCTACAATTCACTGATGTGACATGGGTTTTAAGTGTTGATTCTGCTACAACCTCCTTCAGGCTGGATATTCTTACCCATTAGTTTGGGGGGCATTTTTTTAAAAAATAAAACTATTTCTTTATTCCTCCCCCAGTCCTTCTTTCTCCTCTCTAGAACTTACAGATAATTCCAGTTTCTAATCATGTATCTATAGGGCTGTTTAGGCCAGAAGACTCACTTAAAATAAGTATGTTTGCTTATTATGGAGAGAGAAGCCAGAAACGATTTATCTCATGCCTCTTGTTCTTGTAATGCATTTAAATGAATACATTGCCATTGGCCTTGCATACATGTATGGTTAGCTGTACCACTTTAAACTATACCAGTATCAAGGATACCATGGTTATTAGCAACAATGGCTCCCACCGCGTCTATTTCTGTGCAGCAGGGTTTTCCTTGGACCACAGCAAAATCTACCTCCTAGAGCTGTGAATATTAAATAAGTCGCGGCACATAAAGTGCGGAGAGCAGAGAGGATGCTCTGTGAATGGTAGTGTGTGCCTCCCAGTACTGTCAACCACCCACACACATGGGGTTTATATCCTCCTCAGTTTTGAGAAAAGGACAGTGAAACCCCAAGAGGCTAGGTCCTTGTACAGATGACATAGTTTGCAAATGGAACCAGCTTTTCTGGCTCTGAAGAACATGTTCTCCATTCTGTGATAACATCTGTGGAGATGTTTCTGTCTTCTTTTTTGTGGAGGGATGGCTCCACAACCACTGGACTTTGGGCTTGAAGATATCCCAAAGCACATGGACAACTCTATGCTCCAACTCAGTGAAATACTTCCTGTCTGGAGGCAAGGACTGGAGTGAAGGATATCAATATCAAGAAACAACTGGCTCAGTCTGAAATCAAGGCTGTGGTGATTTTCAGGTACTACACATAGGAAGTTTTGCTAATCTACACTTGTGGTTTGTGCAAAAACAACAAAAACATGCTTCCCCTGCCAGCCAACATAAACAAACTGTCTTTGCATTCTTGTGTATGTGTGTGTGTTGTTTCTACATGGGAGCACATGTGCCCCCATGTGTGTGCATGTGGAGAACAGAGGTTAGCATCCTGTATCTTCCCTTGAACCTAGAGCTTGCCAATTAGATTAGTCCAGCCAGCTGGCCTGCTTTGAGGTCCCCCATCTCTGCAGGCATCTGCATGGGTTAGAGGGCTCTAGATGTCAGCTCTCACGTTTGTACCGCAAGTCCCCTACCCTGAGCCATCTCCCCAACTCCCGTGTTCTGTGGCACTTTCCTAGAAGGAAAGCTCTGCGCTTTGTTGTTAAAGCCTTCACTCTTCGCCCACCATTTGCTGCACTCATTACATGTTGCTCAGACGGAAGCAGCTTAAGGAAAGGAGAGGCCATTTTGGCTCATAATTTGAGGGTACAGTTCATCATGGCAGAGACATCCTGGTGACCGACACTTGAGGCAGCTGGGCAGTTTCAATGCCTAGTGGGGAAGATGAGGGCTGTACTCAGTTCTGCCCCTCCACTTCTACTCCATCTGAGACCCAGCACAGAGAATGGCACTACCTATGTTTAAGGCTGCTCTTCTCATTACAATGAACCCAGTCTAGAGACTCCTTCATAGGAGACAGACTTGCTAATTCCAGATCACATTGAGTTCACAAACCAATATTGACCACAACAAGTCCAGCCCTTTGAAGACCTCCTGAAGTATCCTCATATGGTGGCCAAAAGCTGAGTTTGAACACTGACAGATCCTCAGGGGCTGACCTGACAGAGTCAGCTCCTCTTTCTGCAGAGGGCGTGGCTTGCTCAGCAGAGCTGGGGACCCATTGACAGTCGAGGGCCCATTGCACTATTCACAGCTTGAACTAGAAACATTAACACAAGTTAGCTTGAGTAGAGACCAATCTCCACCTTTCTCACCATTTACAAATAAATAAATATAAATAAAAATAATAAATAAATAATTTATAAATAGCTGATGAAACACCGAAGCAGGTGCCCAAATGGTTCTTATGGCGATGTGATATGTGTCAATATGTGCCAGAGAAAGGAAATACTCTGATTCGAGACTGAGGAAATGAAAGGGAAAAAATGTGCAACAAAATGTCAAATGTTGTCATAGGTCTCCCTCCTGCACAGCACCCCGTTGTCATGGAAAGGCAGGTTCCTGAGACCTTCCTGTATTTGATGTCACTGGGAGCTGAGCTGAAGGACAACCATGTGGAAGGAGAGCACGCCACTCCCATCATGCATTCGGATGTATTGTCCCTAAGACTCACATTCAAGCGATAGAACTGACCAGATCAGCCAGATTAAATGACTGAATCAAAACCAAATGGAAGGGCTAGATATGGCCAGCACATAAGGAGGCTGAGGCAGGAGGATTGTTACAAGTTCAAAGACAACCTGGTCTACATAATGGATTCCAGGATTATATAGGGAGATCACATCGAGAGAGAGAGAGAGAGAGAGAGAGAGAGAGAGAGAGAGAGAGAGAGAGAGAGAGAGAGAGAGA
>NW_021604747.1:1836084-1839932 GCF_004785775.1 Grammomys surdaster | reverse complement strand
AGAGAGAGAGAGAGAGAGAGAGAGAGAGAGAGAGAGAGAGAGAGAGACGCAAACGAAATCCAACAAACCCAAGGGGAAAGAGAGAAGGCGCTCTCTCAGACTGAGAGCCCGCTGTGACTCAGGTGTGTTTAGGCCCTTCTCATGCACCTGTGATGACCTTTTGGACAGGCAGTCATCTCAGTTCTTATTTTATCAGTGAGGAAGCCAAGTCATTTAAGTCATACAGAAAACTGCATAACCTATGGGCATGAGCTGAAATTATATTCAGTCTTAAGCTGAATTTAAAGTCTGTGTTATTTGGGTATGGCAGCACAAGCCCTTCCTGGGCTACATAGTAAGAACCCCCATCTCAGAAAATAAAACCTATGCAATCCTCACTCGATCACTATGCACACATGGGCATACACACACTTGTGCACACATGCAGCTGCTGCAAACTGAATGACCTGGACAGAGGCAACATAATGTCATGTACAATAGGAGAGAATTCAGGCTGCACTATTCAAATCCTGCCACTGTAGGTGTGTGTCACATATGAGTGACTACACTTGACATCTGTGATTCTGTCCCATCATGAAATGGAATAATACCAGAACCTACTCCATAAAGCCACTGTAAGACATAAATTTTAGATGGAATATAATGCATTCAGCAGCCAGGTATTATTTCTGGAATTCTCCTTTGAGGGTGGTATTATAGATTGTCTTAGTGAGGGTTTTACGGCTGTGAACCGACACCATGACCAAGGCAAGTCTTATAAAGGATAACATTTAATTGGGGCTGGCTTACAGGTTCAGAGGTTCAGTCCATTATCATCAAGGTGGGAACATGGCAGCATCCAGGGAGGCATGGTGCTGGAGGAGCTAAGAGTTCTACACCTTCATCTGAAGGCTGCTAGTGGAAGACTGGCTTCCAGGCAGCTGGGGTCTTAAAGCCTACACCCATAGAGACACACCTACTCCAAGAAGGCCACACCTCCAAACAATGCTCCCTTAGCCAAGCGTATACAAACCATAACAAAGATGATTCAGGCAGAGTAATCTGGGGCACTGGTATTAAAGCCTCAACTTCCAGCCGACTCTTTTTAAATAAGACTCGTTACAGTGCATGCTTAGCAATGGGAGAAGATATACATTTCAAATAATGTGGGAACTGGTACACGTGGGCAAAGTGTTGATAGGGAACCGCACACACGGCTCAGTCAGACGGCACTGCACACCGCTCAGTGAGACAGTGTGGCTGCGGTGGGAACCGTGGGGCACAGAACGACTCCTGAAGTTCTGAGCTTGTGCCAGTGACTGCAGTGCCACCGTGGCCTCCTGTGTGCAATTATCGTTGTTGTTATTGTTGTCAACTTACTATAAACCAGGGTCACCTGCTGTGGGAGAGCACAGCCACCTGGGCATGTGGTCCTGGGAGCAAGCTAGTAAGCCGTTTCCCTCCATGGCTTCTGCTTCAGTTTCTGTTTCCAGGTTCCGTCTCTTACTCCACTTCAGGAAAGACTCTTAAGCTGTCAGGTGAAATAAACCCTTTCTTCTTGAAGTTGCGTATACTCATGGTGTTTATCACAGTTGCAGAAAGTCAGCTAAGGCGGGTTCCGGAGGGGAAACCAGGAAGGGGGATAACATTTGAAATGTAAATACATAAAATATCCAATAAAGAAAAAAGAAACTAAACTATAATGGGGAAAAAAAGGTGCATTTATTTTGTTAAACACTTCTTACAGCGCACCTAGGTAAATAAGTCTTAATCCAGTTAGTGGGGTATCATCTGCATGCATCATCTTTTAAAATCAAGTAACTCGTTTATTTATTATTTGTATATATACACCTCCGTCCCAGGTGGGCGGCTGAAAGGCCTGGCCTGAGCCAGAGAACGTAGAGAGTGTCACTAGTTTTACTCTCATCCCCTGCTGGCCCCGTGGCTTTGGGATGTACACAGAAGGAAGACACGCCTGGGGATGGGGGCTATGCTCTGAACATCGTGTCTTACTCATGGCTACAGGCTCAGGCCGTGAGACTTGGATTCCCAGCTCAGCTGCTTGCTCTCTGCCCCTGGGCTTCCGAATGCTAGGGCCTTAAAATCCATGGCTCCTCTGGTTTCTCACGTCCCACGCACTTCTGCTGTAGCATTCCTTTGCTCCTTGGACCTGGAATTAATCTAAAAATCCAAGAAAGCATCTGGTTCTGCAAAGATATACAGACGCCAACAGTTGCCATCACCGCTCCTAATCTCGTTTGTCAGTTCCAGGTGGTGTGGACTTCTCCAGGGACCATCTGTCCCTCCCAGCAGCTCCAGAGCCACAATGCCCCAAAAGACCCGGCAGACAGATGTCTCCACCTTGACCCTTCTTTCAGCCGAGACTTCAGCATCCCCATCCCTCCCATTCCCACTCCATTTCTTCTTCCTCTCCCCACGCAAGGGCCAAGTAGAGTGAACACAAGAAGGCGACCCTCAGGCAGGCAAGCCCTCTTCACAGGATTTATTGTCTTACACAAGAATTTTCCAAGTCCCCGTGACCCAAAGTCAGGAAAACTGGCAGAGTCTCTCACAGGAAAATGAAATATTAAGAAAAAATGCAATCCCAAAGACAGGCAGCAGATGAAAAGAACTTTCCATTTTCAATTCTAAATGTCAAACAGCCGTTCTAGTTTTTATTGTAGAGCAAATAACCATTATTTGTTGAAATTCTGCGGCAAATAACAGTATGTTAGGGCTTTTTAGGCAAAATTATTGAGAAATGTATTTAACTCACTGAGAATTCACACCAGGATGACTATTTTAAGCACAATGAAATACCATTTTAATAATTTCATATAATTTTGTCATGATGGATAGCTACTTTAAATTTACATGGCAGCTATGTAAATGGCCGTAAGTGATTTTTCATTATCCTAAATGGTGAGTCATTTGAGATATTGATGTAAGCGCAGTGCAGGAACAACATTTACAGTTTATTAAGCTAAAAGGATGCTAATCAGTTATTATATTTAAAGTGACACCCAGGAGGGAAAGAAACTGATTTGCTAAGATATACTTTTTTAAGAGCTGGAAAATCAGTAAAGCAGAGGTGAGTGTTCTGGTAGACCATCTATTTGACCTCAATAAACGGCTGTGCCCTCGGTGCTGAGCAGAGCAGTGCTGTTGTGTCCAGTGAGATGCCCAGTAGGTGGACCATCAGTCACTGCTTTGTTGTAGTGTAGCCCCACCCCTCCCCCACCCCTTATGTCAGTCATCTTTCTGTTACAGTAACAAAATATCAGAAACAGCTTCATTTGGGGTCACAGTCTCAAGGCCTCCTCTGTGATTGGTTAAAGCCATTGACTTGATTCTGTGACACATACACAACAGAGCAAAACTACTCACCTAACGAGCCAGGGAACAGAGAGAGGAAAGGCTACACAGTCCCTTCCAGGACCTATCCTCCCAGTGACCTAGAGACTCACCTGAAAGTTCTTCTCAAAGACTCCAGCACCTCCCAAAGGAGCCACACTGGACACCAAGCCTGCAGCATATAGGCCTTTAGAGAGCCATTCAAGATCCAAGATATAGCCACTCTAGAATTCAGATTACATATTAATATTTGGAATGAATACTATTGTTTCTTTGGGTTTTCAAAACAGAATAGCTTTTCTTCAAAGGCTCACCATCAGAATGACATCAGAGCAGAAGGGGCTCAGCCATAGAATTCCCATTTGGGAGGTCCTGTTGTTTTCTATTGCAAACTGTTCTATCCTGGGTCATTATGCTAATCACAGTGATTAACTGACGAGCTAAATAATCTCTCTCTCTCTGTCTCTCTGTCTCTGTCTCTCTGTCTCTCTGTCTCTCTGTCTCTCTGTCTCTCT
>NW_021604747.1:1823890-1835984 GCF_004785775.1 Grammomys surdaster | reverse complement strand
CTATATATATATATATATATATATATATATATGGTTTCTAAAGAATATGGGATAGATTTACAAAGTTTATCTATTTTTTAAATAATGCATTTTGGCACCAAAGAATGAGGTTTACTTCACTGAGGATTAATTTATACTACAGTGTGATTCCTACTAGCTTACGTGTAAATTTTAAACATCAGTAAGTGTACTTTGGTTTTCACAGCTAAATTTTAGTTGAGTTAGAAGTTGACATTTCGTAGAGAGGAGAAAGCATACATTTGGATGTCAAGTTGTTCTCAATGGTTAATCCATATTCGTTAGTCATATTCCTTATGATTCTGTAACACTTAGAAAACTCAAATGAAGCATTATTTAGCATGCTAAGAGTCATCTTCCTAAGTCGTTCCATTTTCTGCACTTTTTACCTTACAGAGTATACTTCATTTAGTGCCACACACCTGTAGTTCTAACTACTGGGACAGCTGAAACAGGAAGATCAGGCCCAGGAATTCAAGGCCAACCTGGGCAACACTATAACACTATGTCTCTTAAACAAAAATAAAAGTAAGTTGAAAACAATTTTCCCAGCACTAGTATCACAACATACCTGAAATTCATTTATTCAGTTTTAATCCTGGTGAGTGATCACTCAAATTTTGGTCCACCTAAAACAGCAGTGGAGTGGTACAGGCACTCTCTGTCCAGGCTTCGTAGAAAATAGATTTGTCAGGTTACTTTGTGGCTGTAGCCAAACAAAAAAATATAACAACTCAAATAGGACAGATATTTATGTTTTCCCTGTAGTAAATTTGCAGCCAAGCATGTCTGAACTGGTGTGTGTGTGTGGGGGGGGGCATTCTGCTGTCCCAAGCATGTGGCTCAAGACTGTAATTGTGTTTCCAATACAGCAGGAAGAAGAAAGGCAAGGCAAAGCCTTGTCACTAGGGAGGTGACCCGGAAACCCCTTATACCATTTCTGCTCCCTTTTCCCTGGAATGAACTCGATCTCAGAGACACACTAGCAAAGTCAGTGTCCTGATAGAACTTAGGAGATTCCAATACTGGAAAGAAGAGAATCCAGGAATCGAAGAAATCAAAACAACAATCTGCAGCAATATGATGAATCACAAAAGCTTTGTTAGGCTGAAGAGGTCAGCTGAGTGAGTCCTCGGATACGAAATAGGGCAGGGGAAGGCTAAGCACAGAGCTTCTTAAGCTTTCTCACGCCCTGCCCATTTCACCAGAAGAATTTTAGTGACCCCAGGTATGTAGGAATATAAAGCAGGCACTCAGAGAAACATTTACTGATAATCATAAAGAAATTTACCTTCAAACATTTTTTTGGGTAGGATTGGGATTAGGGGAGATGGCGGGGAGATGGCTCAGGGCACAGAGTGCTTGTTGCACAAACACAAGGCCCTGCATTCAGATCCCCACCATCCCTGCAAATGTCGCCGACTTCAGTGTGCCTTTGTAACCATAGCCCTGGGGAGGGCAGCAACTGGAGACTCCTGGGGGCTTCTTGACAGCCAAAGCAATTAGCTCCGGGTTCAGTGAGAGACCTTGTTACAAAAATAAGATAGCGATAAAGGAGGATTCCCAGTGTCAACCTCTGGGTTCCACATGCTCAAGTACAGACAAATGTACCCCAACCTACACATGTGCACAGATATGCATGAGTTCCTTCCTACCATTACCCTGCCCCCGCCCTCATGAAAAACCACTTCTTGGTATGCATATACTTTCATCATTCATTAAGGAGAAAAGCAAACGTACAGACTAATAGGATGGATGAACTTATTTTTGCGTAAAGCATTAATGCCAGGCTGAATATTTAACCCTGCACTGTGTAGAGCGTCCTCAACACTTTTCAGAGGTTCACCAGTCCTTTTGTTTTCCAGTCAGCAATGCTGAGAGCTCCACTTCCCACAAATACTGAAAAATGGCAGAAGTAGTTAAAACATCATTTCCAGAATTGTCAGAAAGTCTATCCTAGTTCCAGATCACAATTCTTTTAATGAGTTTAAAATGTTTAGTTGTATTTGTTGTTTGGACATTTCATACACATATAGAATATGTTTTGATCAAATAATTTCCCTTCAAATATTTAGTGACTTTTTAAAAATGAAGCTCACATAAGCACCTCAAGCAGCAGATCCCCCTGAAGCCAACATTCTCCCACAACACAACCCAAAGATGTACTGGTTTGAGACTTACAGGGACAACGGAAGGAAACATTAAATCTTTGTTTTTTATAATCACACCATTATATTTCTCTAAGAGTCGAGACCTCCATGTATAGTAAAACACTGCATTTAAAAACACAGCAGATGCAGATCTGAGCTAAGACACTTGCTGGTGTCATGTGATGTGGTGACATGAGGCAGGGGGGCGGGGTGTGCTGTGGGTCAGAACCAAGGCTGAAGTGCAGCTGCTTGGCATGACACAGACAAGGGCTGCCAGCATCCGCCTCGGTACTTGTTGGGTTTGAATTAATTTTTGGTTTCTGTGCACTCAGAGACCTTTCACTGCTGCCAAACTTTCTGTGACTTCTCTAAGACGCTGTGGTGTCATAGCTTGGGGTCAGTATCCAGTGTGATTCATCAGTTATCAAGATGCCAAGGGTGCTCAAGCTCGACAACTGGCTAACGCCAGTGTGCACCAGCACCAGCGTTTGTCGGGCTGCTTGGTTCTCCTTTTTCCTGTCATGATTTGTTACTGATTTGCTTGAGGGTCATAGAATTTTAAGGAAGTTTAAAACAACAACCAAAACAAGCCATGAACATTTCAAATCTTGAACCTAAAAGCCAGTATTGCTTTGTTTTATTTGGATTGTGTTTCGTGACTAAATAATAGCAAGGACTTCTTAGTCCTTAGCAAAGACCTCAGTCTCAGTGTTTAGGAGTTTGATCATGAAGTAACATATCAAAAGATTTGTCTCATCTCATCACAACCCTCTCTCTGAGTGTTGTGGAGGACTATCCCGCCACAGCTCAAAGGATCTAGGTTTTTTCCTCTAGTGGATAGCTGCCTCCTGGGACTATGGGGTCCTTTGCAGGAGGCCAGCCAAGAGAGACAGGAAGCAGCTCTTGGAATCACAGGCCCAGGCTGGGAAGAGTGCATGTGATGCAGTGGCCACCCCCTGGAGAGTTACAGTGATCCTCCCTGAGCCCCTCAGAAAATGCTGAGACCACAAACAGTGAGTACCAAACCCTGTTGTTTCTTTGAACATATGTCTAATAAAATTCACTCTATAAATATGGCACAGTAAGAGATTAATAACAATTTTTGCTAATAAAATAAGACAACTATGATTTACAAAAATAAAAGTTACAAGATGTGTTCTCTGCCTTGACTCAAGACAACTGTTAATATCTTCAGACACTGGTTGACTATGGACAACTCAAAATCTGGAGTGCAAAGGCAAAGATAAAGGAAGACGATGTACTCACATTCCAGTGGACGAAGTGAGTCACATGGCCCCACCCAGAAGCACAGCTGTCTGTGCACTGTCCTTAAGAGCCCAGAGCCGAAGGGAAACAGTGAATGTGCAGCCTTGCGCTTGGCACAGTACAACAAATATTTAAAAACTCAGAAAAGTTGTTTTCTGTTTGAGTCTGGAAACAGCTGTTAGGAATTGGATTCATCTTCTCATCTCTTTAGGGACTTGGGCTGTCTCATTTTTCTGGAGCTGGGGTTTCCACCTAAGGCATGGTGCGTCCTCCCATTGTCCAGGATTTCTTCTGTCCAGAATCACATTGTGTAGCCCAGACTGACCTCAAACTTGAGAGGCCTTAGTTTCTTGAGTTCTGAGATTAAAGGCTTGTGCTACCATCCTCAGAACATTTTAACATTGTGTGTGTGTGTGTGTGTGTGTGTGTGTGTGTGTGTGCATGTGTGTACCCATGTGCATGTGTGTATGAAATGCTTCATTTTATATACTTCATTTTCACCCATATTCCTGTGTATTTCCTTTGTTAAAAAGTTCACCTCCCAACTCTTCAATACACTAGTTGTATAAATTTAGAAAACTTTTTTATTTTTCATGTTTATTTTCAACCTCTAAGATGATGACGGAAAGGACAGCCACTAAACAGGCTATTGTGGTGATCAGAGCTCAGACACTTTAGAGTCTACCACACAAGTTTAGTTGTCCTCTCAAGAAAGAGTACCCTAAGTCATTGAAATTTCAGTTTAATACTTAGGCTAGTTCCTTAACACTTAAAATATTTTAATTAATTGTTTGAGCATTTCTTGAATGTATTGTAATTATATTCACCCCAGCTGTTCCCTGAGCCACTCCTACTCATAAGTGTATCTTCATTCTATTCATATCAATTTCTCCCAGACCCATCCCCAAACCCCAAATTCATGTTCTCTCTCTCTTTTCTTTTAATTTTATTTTAGAAATAACCCCTGGACTCTAATTTATGCTGCCCATATGCTCTGGGGTGGGGGTGGAGCACGTTAGACTTACCAGGAGCCACAACCTTAAAGAAACCGACTCTCTCAAGAGCTATTGTCTGTCCTCACTCTATGGTTGGAGCTCATGAGCCCCTCCGTGCTCCAAGCTAGGATACTGACTGACTTGATCTTGGCAGGTCTTGTGCAGTCAATCATGAGGGTCCCACCATGTCCAGAAGACTGTTTTACTTCAGTCTGCCCCAACCTTTGGCTCTTATAGCCTTGGCACCCTCTCTTTAGCAGTGAAGTCTTGGTGTTACGGATGTGCCTTTTAGTAGCTGAGTACCTGAAAGACACTATCTGTACTTCAGTTGTGACTTTCTGCATTAACCACTAAATAGCAATCTATAAATGGAGAGAGATAAATTTTCAAGGCAATTTGATACTATATCCATGTAGCAAATTAATGGAATAGGTTCACCCTTGGGGCCCATGAATTCCCCAACTATGTGGCTTCTTGGCCAGACTTACAGTATCAGGTATGTGTTTCCTCTTGTGGAATGGGCCTTAAATCTAACAAGAAAGCAGTTGATTATCCCCGTAATACCGGTTCCACTATAGCACCCATTGGCAAATCTTGTCACACTGGTCATTATTTCAGTTCACAAGGTTAAGATTGACTTCTCCCTCCAACAGGCTGCATAACACCTTTAAGGCTATGAGAGCTAGACATCATAGGGGGATATCTCACGGCCAGTATCAACTTGATTCTTTCATGTCCTGTGACCAGTGTGTCTTACCATCAAGTTCTAGAGGGTAATGAAAACCATTAAAGTGTAATGTTTGCGGGTCACCAGGACACTCCTGACCAAAACCTGGAGGAGAGAAATGCCACATCTGGCAGTGAGCTTTTTATTTGACAGCCCATGAGTTAATTACATGATGCTTATAAAATAGTGGGGTTCTGTAACAATTTTGTTGGTGATGCTAATAGATTTTCTTTTTAGAACAGTTTTGGTACAGAGATTTCCCATGCCCCCACCCACACGCATACCTTTGCAAAGCATCACCTTTCCAACATCTGTACCAGAAGGGAGCGTTTGCTTCCCCTGGTGAACCTACACTGGCCTAACGTCCAGTCTTCTAATATAAGAATTCAATTCTCTTTTGTATTGGCTTATCTTAGATGTGAGCCACACATGCAAATGTATTTTTGTTTGGCTTCTCTAGAAAGTTGGGGTCATGACAGTTGGGCTTTCTCTTCTCAGGGTCAGCATAAGAGTCAACAAGCATGAAGCAGAAAGACAAGAGGAAAAGGTGTTGCTCATCTGTTGCTGTCATTGGAATGGGGCAATCTATCCCAGAAGATGTTCTTTGAGGATTTGTGTACATACCTTCTTAAGCTAGCTGAACCCGAGGCAGACGTGAGGTGTTACTGATGGACTCTCCTCTTGCATTGGTTTAAGAATTGCTAGCTGGACGCTGATTCTGCACACATGGGAGCTGAACATGACTCAGCACTCAGCGTCTCCTGTGCTGTGTCAGGCCAATACCAGGTAACCGGGAGAGGCCAGGCGAGGCTGAGCACATTTGACAAGAGGTGAAATTGGACCATTGTCATATCCGGGTTTTTTCCCCGTTGTGGAGTATGTTGATAACTCACAGGGAGAGTTAGTTATATTTATTTCTGAGCACATGTTATTTAAAATCTCTATATTTCTTCCATTCCAATAAAATTAACAATTGTGTATGTGAAGGGGAATGAGTCTCACTCACCAATAAAGAAATCTTGTCTCCAGATGTTAGCATTGCCCTTCTTAGGTGAGATAACTTAACTTAGAGAAAAGGAAAACAAGTTGATGTTATCTGAGCGGTCCAAGTTACTTGCTATTGTCTTTAGGAACTATGATAAGGGATCCAGGGAATCAGAGGGCCAAATAGCCACCTATGACCTATCCTCTCTTGATTTGCTTCCAGGCAAGCTGTACTCTTAGATGCTTAAATACTTAATAAATTACCGTTGAGGTCCTCCCTTAGCTTCAATTCATTGTTATTTAAAAGTGTGATCCTCCAAACTACACACCCTTATCTTTGCCTCCTCACTTCCTAAAACTCAAACTCTCCTGGGCCAGAAGCAGCATTCTGGGTACCACTGAATCATCTCCAGTGAGACAGAAAGGAACTTGACCCATCCTTTGAAGTGCTGTGAGTATGAATATCAGCTGCCTATGATCATTTCACTTTCAAGAAAATTACTGTGAGTCTCACTTCCCATCTTGCCCAAAGGCTTTCTATTGGCGCCAGGTGGAAATTTCCCAGCTGGACTTCAACACAGGAACCTAATATGTGCAACCAAAGATACCAGGTATTTGTCATGGTGATTATTCTAGGCTGTTCTGAATTTCTGGCTGGTTGCTATCTGACCATGAATTGCCGAGGAGGTATCTTGCTACTTTACTCCATGTCTAGATGCACTTGTGTTATTATATATGATATCAGATTTCTCCAAGAAATCCCATTGCAATGGGCTATTCCTTTATGTACACCAACATTATTTACTGTGCTTAGTCTGTCTGGTAGTATTTAGTGACCTTCACCAGTTCAGCATTCTTGGCAAGGATTTTCGGCTTGGCCACAGGGGAAACTTGCATTTCTCTGGATCCTTCCAAGAGAAGGGAATGCAGCCACAGCAGCTGGGGATATGAAAATAACTAGGAACAAAATAGATAGCAAACTCAGACAAGCCTGAGAAAGAGTTCTCACAGAAGACATTCCCTCTGACACCAAATGTTTTGTAGAATTTGGTGATAAGCTGGCCCCATGCAGCTATTTTTAATCCAAAGAAAAGCAGTGGATAGACATGTGATTTCATGTTTTAAACACAGATGAACTGAATTCTGCCTTCATTCCACTTGCAGATCAACATGTGTGATTCCCATCATGTTCTGAAACACATGGACATCGAAGGCTAGAACACCCTTCTAATAAATACCTCTCTCCCTTTGTAAGACAGCAATACACTTCATGGGATTTCACATTAAAGAAAGGAAAAGTGAGAGAATGTCAGGGAGCAGATCTCTAGAGTCCAGAATGTTCTTTCATACTTAAAAAATATTTGATGGACTGTACTGCCAAAGCTCTTTGAGATTCTCGATGTCTGTGAATGACCCTTCCCAAAACATGACCGATTACATCTGGCATGGCAGTTCTTTGTTCAGGATTCCCAACCAACACAACTACGATTTCCAGTAATACGTTCTATTACCCATAATGCTCCCAAGAAGTCCCACCCCACAGCATCCATGTTTCTAGACTGTCAGAACAGGATGCCCTGTGAGGATCATTCAGAACAAAACGAATTATCCACACTGGAGCAGGTAGCAGTTGCCACCCCTTCCCCTGGATTAGCAGCACACATGCACCCCTGGATTACAGTCTGGGTCCTTCAGAGAGGATGTGACTTCCAAAGGGAAGAAAGCCTCAGCACAGTGTAGGGAAGCTTCCAGAATCTTTGTTTCTTTTTGTTTTTACTTTTTCTCCTAAGGTATTTTAATGTATAAAATCTCAACTCTGAAGCTGAAGATACACATGGAGAAATACTTAAACATTTGTGCAGTTCGTGATTCAGAGACTTATTTATAAGACTGTTGATTTTGGGACACCGGCTCTTGCATTAAGCTGCTGAAGTGAGTCATGTCTGTGGGAGGTAATTACTACCAGAAAGCACAACTAACTTGTAAGCTTCTCTTTAAAATGTCCACTCACAATCTGCAATTATGGCAAATAACAGGCTACCAGGGCTTTTGCAATGTTTCGTGGCTGTATATATTTATTACCAGTGCATTAAGCAATACCCAAACATACTTTTGTCACAGAGGGGTTCTTGTAGGAGAAATGAGTACCTCTGTTAGCACCGGTATAGATTACTGAGGACGTGGGATTGAAAATATATCACCCCAAGGTATCCCTTCCATTATAGAGAACAAAGCCCTAAGAATAGCTGGCCCAAAAGAAGAATAATGGATTTCATTTGCTGGAAAATAGCTATGTACATATGGATTGGAGCGAACTGAACATCAGCTCTAATTCACGGAAACCAAGGTAGGCACTTGCTTCTTCATAGCTCAATGTTTCTCATAGTCTGAGTTATCACACACACACCCCGTTCTTCTCCCCTCTCCCCAGTTCTTCCCCCCACCCCCGCAGTTCTCCTCATAGTAACTGATGAATCTCATGTTCTATAACTAGCAGCTTCTTATGGAACGCAGTGTCGGAATCTTTGAAAACATTCTTCTGTTCAAATGTCCATTACTCTTTAGTTAGCTTCTGAAACCCCTAGATGTATGGCTAGCTGGAGGTGCATGGAAGAGGAAGCAGGGGGTTGCATGGGGGACTTGGTGCTTGGAGCCAGCACAAATAAGGGTCTGTATGGCAGGAGTTGAGAAAGCACCAGAAAGGAAAAACTGGAACTGCAAGCCCAAATCCTAAATATTTGACAGTTTCAAGCTGCCTTTGACTTAATCTTGTTTATTTCTGCTGGGATGCCAAGGCCTCTCTCTCTTTTCTGAGGTTCTCCTGCTTGCTGAGCCAACATACCCTCTTACACGTAAGGCTCAGCCTGTGTAAAGCTATCTCATTAGGCTGCTGTGGTCCCGCTGGCATCTGGAACCTGTCAATACCCCTTTTCTAACTCAGCAGGTATCTTATGAGTTGTCTGTGAGAAGTCCATGTACAGCATGCTAGACCATCTCTGGCTCCCAGTCCTTGGTTTTGAGAACCTGCGAAGGTTAATCTTGATGATCATCTTTAGTAGGCAGAGAAGCATATATAGATTAACTTTATACCCCCTTCGACTTGGTGTGGTATTTCCAGACAGGACTGGTGAAGGGGGTAAGACCCTCTGTGAGTGTGGGTGAGATCATCTTGGGATGATCCAAGAAAAGCCAGCTAGCACAGGTTATCTCTGCCTCCTGGGCATCACAATTATTGCCGATTGAAACCTCTGAAATCGTGGGCAGGATTGAACCCTTTCCCTTTAATGTCATTTCTATTATGTGCTTATCACACTGATAAAACAAACTAACACAGGATCACACTGTCTTCTGAGGAAGACAGCCATAAAAGTACAACTTGGAATGAGTATGATAAACACTGTATAGAGGTGAGAGGGTGCTGTGAGGAAATATACACCACAGACACACAGACACACAGACACATAGACAGACAGACAGACAGACAGACAGACACGAACACAGACACATCCACAGACACATAAACACAGACACACCACACACACACAGCCCAAACATACAGAGACACAGACACACCACAGACATATACAAACACAGACCCCCAGACACAAATACACAAACAGATACACAAACACAGAGTACTGTGAGGAAACACACACCACACACAGACACACACACACACAAATACACACACAGACACACAAACACAGAAACACACACACACTTTGCATAAATAAGAAATTTAAGTTCTAAAACAGGATTACTTAACTATGAAATTGAATAATGTCAAGATAAGGAAACAAATACCAACATTCCCCAGAAATAGAATCAGAGGCAATGTTCAGAGCACTCAGTGGCAGAGAGCAGACTTGTCATTATTGATGGAGGAAGACTTCATGTGTTTCTGAGATGAGAGAACAATTTCATGGGAAGTTTTGTATTAAAAATAAAGCTGTTAAGATACATAACGATTTTTATAATTACAAAGACTTAGACAACTAACCAATCACAGACTTTCATTATATAATATGCATATATATAATATATATAATAATGTCATATGTACTATAATATATTATATTGTATAATACACATTTATATAATTGTCATATATCATATTTTATTATGTATGAATTATACATTAGTAACATTATATATTATGTTATAATATATAATATATAAATTAATTAACCCAGGAGGCCAGATAGATGGATCAGTGAGGAAAGGAACTTGGTATTAACCATGACAACCTGAGTTCAATCCCCAGGACCTCTGTGGTGAAAGGAGAGAACTGAGTAGTACAAGTGACCCTCTGAATTCCAGACCCACAGGGTGACAGGCTGATATACACCTTTTTAAACACAAACAACAAATAAAAATGTGGTTTAAAGCCTCATGCATTTAAGCTCTGAGTAAGAAGTTGAAATGTTCAGTGGGAAGAGGTTAAGATGCTGAACAACTTTAGACTTTGTTTAAAATTTCATATGTAAAAATGTCTCACAAGTCTAACGGTAGTTGGGAGAAGAGTGGAACTGATATCGTAAAGAAACAAGGAAGAAGAGGGAGAAGAAAGGAAAGCACTCGCGCACAGAAAGCCAAAAGGCAGTGGCAATGGTGATGACTGGGAAACTCAATCCCAGGGAGCATGAGGCACAAGCCAGGGCCATCTGTAAGTGCTAGGGACAAGCCCTTTGGCATTTTATCACAGTTTCTGAAAACCTTTAAAGTGTAAGCCACTTTTAGCCTGGGCACAAAAGAAAAGTGGGTTTCAGGGCATGTTTGCCCTGTGGAGTTGGTTAGTCAACTTCTGGATTGAACTTTTAACAGATGAAAAAAATTTGCTATTTTAAAAAATATTTTAAAACACATTTTAAAGCAACCGATCTTGTATTTTATTTTTTGCTGACCACACAATTATCACAAGAGAGGACCTAAAACTTACATACAAATTACTTTCCAAAGGTAATAAAACAGTACACTATGAATATGCTGGCCCCTTAAAAAGCTACTAGTCTGGTATAGGATTCCCCAAGTCAGACCTGGGAGCAGACATCAAAATTGGATACTTTATTTGGAAAATGGTCCCAGGGACTTCCAGTAGTTAAGCCAAGACATGACAGAAGGAAGTTAAAGAAGCCAAGCTGTGTTACCACTGCAGGCAAATGGCATTCAGGCCCATGGAGAGACAGAGAACATGCCCCAAAATTACTCATCTGAGGAACGAGGTTCCACAACTTCCCAAGCAAGGCTGGCTATTGAGGATCAAGTGTTTCAGCACAGGAGCCTCTGGGCACACATTCCGTGGCTCCCTGGTGTTATCTACAGTGTCACAGAAGGGACTCTTGCCACAGAGCGGCGCCAGGCAGTTTTCAGTGACAAAATGGGAGCCAAATGAACATGGTCTAGTAATAATCTCTTTTAACTCTGAGTATAGAGAGGGTTACATGATGCAGTTTAGGCTGGCCTTGAATTCATGATCCTCCTGCCTCCGAATCCTTGCTAGTGGGGTTGCAGAAACCTGTCATAATGCCCAAACAATCTAACAGTTTCATGTAGAAAGCTATGTTCCTCTAATAGAAAAAAATATTTTTTCAAAAATCAGAATAGTTTTAAATTTTGATTATATACTAAGCAACAAGATAAAACTAAATATATTTTAAAGAATTTATCAACATATAGGAACTTTCTTTGAATAAAAAGATTCATTTGAAGCTAACAGTGGTGGGGGATAGCGGAAAGTAGAGGGAAAAAGATGGAATCTGTGCAGTTCAGTGGGAAAGGAGTATGAAGCTACAATTGCAGAGGGGCTGAGCAAGATATCAGTGTCATAGGCGAAGTACTGACATGTGCCCTGGGACATAAAGGAATACCTTGAGGGCAAAGCTCCACCCCTCCAAAGCTCCACCCCTTCAAAGCTCCACCCCTCCAAAGCTCCACCCCTCCAAAGCTCCACCCCT
>NW_021604747.1:1814404-1823880 GCF_004785775.1 Grammomys surdaster | reverse complement strand
CTCCACCCCTCCAAAGCTCCACCCCTCCAAAGCTCCACCCCTCCAAAGCTCCATGGTATAACAGTAGAAATTAACTGTAGGGTGATTAAGGAAGAGATAACGCTTCAGAGTGCTCTGTTGGAAAACAACTGGTAAGGAAAAGAATTTGTACACCCTGACAGAGCTACAGCTGTGCCTAAGCCGGGAAGACTATACCTTAAGCTAGAATAGAACTTTGTGGAATCCACATGGTTCCAATTTTATATGCATGCAATGTATAAGGACTCAGGAAAGTGTGCCAACATTCCAGAAGGCCACTGAAGATAAGCAACATGTGGTAGGGTCAGATTCATTGCAAAGAGGTCCTGAGAGGTCGCTGCTTAAAATGTGTGAAGCTTACACATACAGTCTTACACATACAGTGGAGAACCCAGGATATCAGAGGCATTGCAAATGTCCGCTGAGGTAGCTATATATGCAGAGTAGACCAGGCTGAGACATCACAACGGCTGCAGTGACAGAGCTGGAAGGGCAGGGTGACCAAGCCCACTGAAACACAGATAATGCCATCACCAGCCCTAGCACCAGGTGCCGGACATAGAGCTGCAAAGTGTAATGTTTGCTCTGCTGAGTTTGTGTCCAGTGTTCAAGCTATGCCCTCATTTCACCAATTTTGGACAGCAATGTCTATGCAATTCCATGTTATAACTACATGGTATGTTTTGTGTGTTTGTCTTTGGTTTTGTCTTAACAGGAGCACACAGTTAAAAGATTGTCTTGAGTCTCAAGTGAAATGTTAGACCTTGGCCTGTTGAACACGGTTGAAACTGTTCAGATTATAGGGACTTTAGAAGTTGGATTCAATGTGTTTCGAATTAAGTAATGGTCAGCAACCTAAGGAATCTGGAAGGGGAATGTTATAGTTTGGGTGTAACGTGTCCCCTCAGGTCCCTGTGTTTGATCTAACAGTGGTGTTATTGTGGGAGTGGGTAGAAGGTCTGAAGGAAGTGGGTCACTGGGAGGTAGATTGTGTTTCTGATTCTTTCTCTGCTTCCTGGTTTACCTAAATGTGAACAAGCAGTCTCCTGCTGCTACCGGCAGAGCTGCTCAGGCCACCATGCCTTCCCCACCAGGACAGACTACCTCCCTCTACCTGTGACCCAAATAAATGCGTTCAACTTCAGGATGCTGCTTATTAGAAATTTGGTCACAGTGGTGAGAAAAGCAAGTAATACAATGGCCAATAAAACATTTGCTTAAAAACATGTTAGAGTAACTCAAACAGAAATTGTATTTATTCCTTAACAGAAATACATGTAGTAGCTAGCCGACAGAGGAGACTGTAGAGCACAAACCACTGTTCTAAAAGAAAACATTATATAAATGAACAGGCTAGTGTTTCAATTAAGAAGCCAGGAAAAGAATAACCAAATAAACTAGACTAATAATTAAGACTAGAGCTTCATTACATCATGTCAAAAGAATAGAAAGGGCTATAAACAAAATCAAAACTGGTATCTCAAAAATAAAACGATGAAAATTAAAATCAAGAAAAAAGACAAACAGCTCCAACATATATTTCCAAAGTTATAGGAAGATTTACTACAAATGGCCTTTTACTATAAAAGATTACCAAGAACAAACTTATGCACCAATTTTTAAATTTATTTATTTAAAACTATATTACAAATTTGAATCACCAATCAATCAGGAAAAAGAGGTAATTTCAACAAATGGTGTGTGTGAAACTAGAGATATACACACACACAGAAATGGAGTGGATATGGCCTGCCCACCCTCACATTCTCTGTTTGGTGCCTACACATGCACTGTGCTAAGACTGCTTCTGAGCTGCCTCTCACAGTTCCTCAGCAGATATGTTGTGGACACAGATTCAAGCAACATATTTGTCTGAGCCTTGTGGCTAATCCCAGGATGGCTCCTACATGGAGACTCAAACAGGAAAAACAGGGTACACGTGTGTTACTCTCCAGATATCACCAGATATCACATGATATCACCAGGATTAAAATGAACTGTGATTCTTGCTCTTCAGTCATGGTTGGGGTGCAGGAGTCACAGTAAGTTCTTTTGATAAGCTCCATGCTGGATCTGGCTTCATGCTGTCCCAAGAAGAAAACAAGCAGAATATTCAGAGCCCAAGAAGAGGATAGTTTCCATCTCCATAAGTCATCTCCATAACTCACTCTCTCTCTCTCTCTCTCTCTCTCTCTCTCTCTCTCTCTCTCTCTCTCTCTCTCTCTCTCTCTGTGTGTGTGTGTGTGTGTGTGTGTGTGTGTGTGTGTTTGAGACAGAGAGAGGATGGAGACCTATCATGCCAGGAGAAGAGTGGGGAATCCCCAAGGGAAGTGCTGTGCTTTATGTGTATGGCTGCTCTTTCCCTTCTGAGGCCATTATCTCCTGGAATACTCTCATGCCCACAGGTCTAGTGACTCACTGGGCAGTTCAAGGGGCTCTGGACTTTAGATGACTAAGCACTGAGGGCTTATGATGAACCAAACTGAAATCATCTGGGAAAATACCAAACTGGGACCCATAGGGTCAGTCCTGAGTTCTGGGAAGCAAAGCAGAGGGCAGGTAGGAAAGGCTGAGCTGGTTCTGAGTCACAGAGGGAAGGACTGAGCCCTGATGCACAAAGATGGGGAGAAGAGGGCAGTGGGCTTTGAGATGTGCCAGGAGCAAAGGTCCCTGTGCTGCCAAAAGGTGTTCTTGCCACCTGCCCAGTGCCTTCCTACCTTTGCATGCAGTGTGAAGTCCAGAGGGCCCTAAACTACCCACTGAGTCACCAGACCTATGGAGAGCTGAGAATCCTTGTAGGTAAGTGGCCCTACATGAAAGAAGTGGCCCTGGACAGAGCAGGGATTCCCCACTCTCCTCCTCAAATGATGGGCTTGTCCTGTCTCCATGTGTCATTCCTATGTGTGTGTGTGTCTCACATACTCTGCTCTGTGCACAGAACAACCTGCCTCCTATCTCAGCACTGCTCTAGCTTTCTAGGCCCCTCAAGATTGGTGGCCGAGTTTGAGAGCCTGAAGCTAGAAAATTCCATACCAGCCAAGTGCAGCTGTGAATTATCCTGTCTAGGCTTTTACTCTATGTCCAGCCAGCCTCTCCAGGCATCTACCTTTTTTTAAATGCTTAATTGGTTGGCTTGGGTTTTGTTACAAAATATCAATTTGTAGCCCAGGTTGGCCCTTGAACTCATGATCCTCTTACCTCACTTGCCCACACCTCCAAGTGCCAAGAATTAAAGGCATGAGCCAGCATGCCTGGTTTGCATTTACCATTTCAGATGGAAAATATAGAAGTCACTTTAATTAACAGCCCTTGCCAGGTTTCAGACTCTGCATAGGGGGTTGTAATATTTGCTACTTAATGCAATGCCTTCCTTCCAACTGACTATCTTAAAGGCATGTATAATGATCTGTTTTATGGGTTAAGTGAATAGGGACCCAGGTTTTATACCTCTGTGTACCTATGTGGATGCCCATGACCGTTCCCATTTTATTCCCTTATCCTACGTTTATGAAATTGTGCTTTTCTTGTCTGTCTTCAGAACTGAGAATCATAATATATTCAGGATTGTACCAAAGATTAAATTAAACTCTTGATATGAAAATGCCTATTGCAAGGTCCGCACTTAACAAAGCACCATGTTTTTACTACTTCATTTATCCTTTTCTTATCCTTGCTTAGAGGTCCTGGTACCCTAGAGGGTTTCAGTTTGGTATATGTATAGAAAAACACCAGTGCACACAGAAGGCCCGAGTCAATACAGAAAGGAAAGACCAACGTGGATCACTAAAGATATCATTTATGATGTGGGAGAACCTAAAGCCAGTCTTTTGGGGGTTGGGGAGATGGCTCAGCAGGTGAAGTGCTTGCTTCATAAACACGAGGACTTGAGTCTGAATCCCTGGCACCCAAATAAATACTGGGTATGGCAGTACAGGTCTGTGACTCTACCTCTTGTGAGGTGCACAGATAGATGCTGGAGGCTCACTAGCCAGCCAGTCTAGGTGTATCAGTGAGCTCCAGGTTCAGTGAGAGACACTGTCTCAAAAAATGTTAACCTTTGTCTCTCACTTGTGTATGCATATACACACACATATCCACAGGCATAGACACACACATACATACACGTATACACAGACACATGCACACAGACATACACATACATACACAGAGACATACACACACACATAGACACACACAGATATACAGACACACAGATACACAGAGACAGAGACAGACAGACACACACACACACACACACACACACACACACTTGCACATATATATAACCATCCTTCCTTGCAGCACTCAAATCGTTCTGGTTCTGTAACCGACCCATCAGGTCTGTCTTTGTGGTTCCATATCTTACCCATCAGGTCTGTCTTTGGGGTTCTAACCATCGGGCCTATCTTTGGGACACTGTCCTTCACCCTCAGCAGAGTCACTCCACTTGTCCTCATTGTCCCCATGCTCATCTGTGACTGCTGTATCTAGTCAGTGTGCCCAGGCTCTCCTAGCTCAAACTCTGACTCCAAAGCTATAGTCTTAGTCTTAGAGCACTGAAAAGAAGAAATATGTTTAGCTTACTGTGTGGTCCTAAAGAGCCAAGTCTGCTTGGGAGACAGGGGAGGTGACAGCCTATTGCAGTATGGTGAGCTCCAGGCTGAGGAAGGCCACCTGCTGCCTCAGCAAATTTCCAGATCTTTAAGCAATCTACTGAAGGCCTGGAGTTCAGAATAACAGAAGAAAGCTTTGGCTGGAAGTCCAAGCCAGAAATCTACAGTGGCTCTCCCCAGCCAGCAGGTCCATTAGGGAGATTCATGGTAGGGCTCTGGATAGACACACACTTTAGTTTCAGTCGTGGACATCTCTAGTCATTACACAGCTCTCAGTCAGCAAATTCAAAGGAAGCTCAGAAAAAAAAATCCAGGACCCTGAGCCATCTGTATGTCATGGGCACAAATGCAGGTCCACACAAAGGAGGATGTCTGGGTCTCTGCATCAGTTACGCTGAGCACCAGTGAATGAGCCCTGTTACTCAAGGCAAAGCTACCTCTAGATCTTGATCAAACCTGTAAATTAAGGCCAGTAGGAAAAAGAGTGTCCCAGAGAACAATGTCCCTGAAATACGGAATGGCGGATAGCCTAAAATCATGTGCTCCTACAGTCCTCTTGTCCCACAGTGGACCATTTCATAAGCACTTCGAGATTTAGTTCTATCCCCTGTTTTTACAGCCAACTTCATTTCAGATCGGGGGATTCAAAGTGCCAGTAGGAACCAGCTGTCTCTGCCATCCTTTGCCTGACACTCCTGAATCTGTGAAGTGATGCAGTTGACCTCAACTTACCCTGTGACTCAGAAGTTCCAGATCTTCATCCCTGCCTTACTCTCGGACATGAAGCTCTTCCCTGTCCCAATGTCTTCAGGACAAAATCTTGCCTTGCTGTCACAAGACTTTGCAGGACTCTAGCTTCTTTGTTGCTTGCCTAAAGTGGATTTAGCCCCAGTGTGGCAATCTTCTAGGCCAATTTGCTCTCATGTGTTGTGTTAGCCTAGTTTTGTACCTTCTGTCCACAACCCAGTCTTTCCAGATCTGATGTTTGACGACACCCTCACTATGAATGAGTAGAGTTGTGTGGATTAACCTCTTCATAGTCAACATTTCCATCTGCCTGTAGAGTCGTGGGGCTTTGGATGGTAGCTGTTAGGAAGCAGCAAAGACGGAGTCAAATGCCACTGAAAAGAGAAGAGACTCCCATCTCTGCTTCCAGACAGACACCTATCATTCATTCACAGAGCCCAGCCGATGCTGCTGCATGCATGCATTCATTCATTCATTCATTCATTCATTCATTCATTCACATGAGCCTTCTAAACATTCTGCAGCCTCTGATGCTGCATGCATTCATTCACACGAGCCTTCCAAACACTTGGCAGCCTCTGATGCTGCATGCATGCATGCATTCATGCATTCATTCATTCATTCATTCATTCATTCATTCATTCACATGAGCATTCTAAACATTCTGCAGCCTCTGATGCTGCATGCATTCATTCACACGAGCCTTCCAAACACTCAGCGCTGCACCATATGCCTTCATTTCAAAGAACTACCCAATTAAGAGTCATAAACTGCTATGAAGCTATAAAAATTTCCCTAAACAGTAACTATGCAGAGGATCACTTCCAAGACGGAGATTTTGTTATTTCATTTCAGGCATTCCAAATTAAGCCCTGGAGAAACATTTTATTGCTAATAAATAATCACTTGTTGTAATATGCATTATTGTTGAGATAATAGGTTACATCAGTATCTATTCATGCTATTGTAACTGGGAAATAAGACCTGAGAATATTGTTCCATGTCCCAGGAAAAAACAAACGCTAATTTTCATACTGTCATGTTTGGCTTAAATTATCTATTCTAAAATACAGACATGCATTCACTTTCACTATAATGAATCCATTTGTTACTCAGTCACATTTGATTTTTATCAATTTTCTTTCTAAAACAATTTTATATGGCAGAGTACAGACGAACAAATGAGTCCCTAACTTAGCAGTTGATAAATAGCACACTGACATTCACTAACCAAGGGCATTGGAAAACTCTTTTCTTTCAGACTTTTAAAAGACATTTGTATTAGTGGCTTTTCTCATCCTCCCTGTGATAACAAAAAGCTTAAAGAGGCAACTTGAGATAGGATTTATTTTGTTTCTCATTTAAAGGGATTCAGTGTAGCACAGTGGGGAAGGTGTGCTGGCAGTAGATGTTCCGTGAGCTGGGAGTATGATGGTGGGATTCATAGCTTCTCTCACCGTATCTCAGGACAGGAAACAGACACAGGAAAGGAAGTGAAAAACTCCAAGCTCCATCCCCTCCCTGTGACCTACTTCCACCAGCAAGGCTCTACTTCCTAAAGGTCTCATAACCTCTTAGAACAAAGCCACCAGCTGGGGACAAAGTGTCCAACAGATGAGCATAAAGAAGGACACTTTATATGCAAACCGTCACATTTCAATAGAATGTTTTATAAGAAACTTTAAGTTTTATATCTTGGAGATTTAAAAGACGGTATAGTTCATATTCCTAAGTATATGTTCTCCCTGCTGAGTCACATTTCAGAATATACCGGTGTCTGCAAGACCCACATCATTTAGACAGACACCAACTTTGACAAACATAGCCCACCCTCCAGCTGGAGACTATCTAGCTGCTTTTGAGGTCTGACTGGAGGTTTTTACCCACAGGAATGATTACTGGGAAAAAAGAAAAAAAGAAAAAAACCAGAACTCTGGTGGCTGTTTTTAAAGCATAATTTTTAAAAGACATTTGTTTCTAAACAGTGTCTGAAGATTCTACAATGGCTCTGGTAGACTCCAATGCCTTCTGAAATCTTTGTTTCACATTTTCAACCCAGTACCTGTCAAGCTGTATGATGGACAGTTGATAGAGTGAACTGGCCATAAATAATAAAGAGAAAATGACTCTGTAAAATGATCTTCCATCCTGGCTAACAGTTGGCTCAACAACAGCCAGTCTTATGAGACAGCTGTGTCCGAGGTATATGCATTTGCCGTCTCAAGCAGGAGTGTGGTGGGTAGTTTTGTCTACTCTGCTTTGAGCTTCCAGCGAGTTGTAGGAGCACACCCAGCCAGGAGCTATCTCAGATATGCAGATGAAACACACACACACACACACACACACACACACACACACACAGTATCTCATTTTTTAACAGTCTTATTGGCTCTGTGGCTGGGATCTTCTCAGTCTTCCTTGGCTATCGTGCCCTCACCTGGGCACAATATGAGAAATTAGATTAGAAAGGAAGAGATAAACTGTCATTATGTTCAGGAAACTCAAAATAATTTATGATCTATTCTCATTCATAAATGCACTAAATACCTTGCAGGCTGGGGTGCAACACAGTGGTAAAGAACTTCCCTTGCATGTGTAGGGCTCTAGGGTTAATTCCTAGGATTGAAAAGGGAAAATGTTTTGTATTTCTATATAATACTAGCAACAGTACAAAAGAATTTAAAATGGAAGACCTAATCATATAATCTGTAGTAGCATCAAAAACTGTCAGATATTGGGACAGTGAGATAGCCCAGAGGGTAAGGGTACTTACTGTCAAGTCTGTCAACATGACTTTAATCCCAAGAACCCACACAGTAGAAGAGAACACCGACTCCTGCAAGTTTTCTTCACACACACACACACACACACACACACACACACACACTAAATCAATAATTGTAAGAACATTACCAGATATCTAGCATTGCACATCATGAGAAATGTGGCAAGATTTCTATTTAGAAAATTATAATACGTGGAACTAAATTAGGGAAAGCTTAAACAAACCTACACCAGTCATAGATGGAGAACTGTGACAGGTCATAATTAGTCCTCCAGAAATACCAGTGTCTAGAAATGGTCAAGATACTGTTAAAGAAAAGCCAAAGAACTTGTCCTCATATTTGTCAGCACTAATTAAAAGATGATAATGGTGACTTTATTGTCTCTCTTGTACAATGAGAGACAGGCCTAGAGAGGAAACATAATGGAAGTTCAGGCCAGACCCAAGGCAGCCATTCAGTTCATATCCAAACTGACACCATATGAATTAAACAAGACTGCTTTTCCATTACTGATGATGGATAGAATGAATAGCTACATTGGAAAAAGAGAAATCAATCACAAGCAAATCATGTGTCCGAAACTAAAAGAATTCAAAAAAAAAAATCTGAAAGAAATCATTGGAATAAGATCCATGAAAGATATCCTAATGCTGTGTGGTAGAGAAAGATGTAGAATGCCCTAGATGCAGAAGTAAAACAATCCTCAAGCACACAAATAAAACATAATTGATCATTAAGAGTACATACAATTAGGAAATTGTCTAATAATATTTGAAATGAAAGGTCAGGCAAGAAGCAGATGGCTTTGGCAATGTATGTAACAACAAAGGGACACATAAGTAGTGTATGTAAAGAACTATTGAAAAGTGGGCTAATATATAAGTAGCAAAATTAAAAAGCAGATATTTTACAAAGAAGATAGCTAAATGGCAAATAGACATAGGGACAAATACTGGAAGCTATGCATCCACACTGATGCAAAATCAGGTCATTAGTTCTGCATCTGTCAGAATCACTGACATGAAAAAGACCAACGAGGTTTGGGCAAAGTACAGGCAAACTGGAGTTTCAAATTCTGCTGATCTTTTAGCTTGTAAGCTGGGTTGCTAGTTTCATATTTGTTGCAATGATAAAATACCCTGAAAAAAAACCACTTAGAGAGAAAAGGGGGGCATTATTTCAGCTTAGAATAGCAGGCTATGGCCTATAAGTGTGGGGAAGTCAAGGTAGGAGCTTCAAATATCCAGTCACATTACATTCACAGTTGAGAGAGAGAGAGAGAGAGAGAGAGAGAGAGAGAGAGAGAGAGAGA
>NW_021604747.1:1691732-1814304 GCF_004785775.1 Grammomys surdaster | reverse complement strand
TGCCTGCTTGCCTGCTTGCCTGCTTGCCTGCTTGCCTGCTTGCCTGCTTGCCTGCTTGCCTGCTTGCCTGCTTGCCTGCTTGCCTGCTTGCCTGCTTGCTTACTTATTGGTGCTGCACTTGATTTCTTCACTTATACACAATTCTGAACCCCGTGCCAAGGGAATGGTGCCACCCATAGTGAACGGAGTCTTCCTACATCAGTTAAATTATAAGGCAGCCTGTCTACATACATGCCCACCAGCCAACCCAATGTAGACTCCCTCTGTGAGACTCACTTCCCAGAAGATTCTAGATTGAGTCGAATTGACAGTTAAAGGTGACCATCACAGTTAGCAAATGCCACTTTGAAAAACTGGTACATCAACAAACAGAACAGATTTATGTCCTGTAATCTGGCAATTCCACCTCTGAAAAATGCTAGTTAAAATGATAAGTATTTAGGAAAACTGATTGAGGCAAATAGACTTGACCCATTATCACTGCTTGAGCAGATTAGAGACATCATTTAATATGTTGTAGAAATTATTATTTCACTGCGGAAAAACTTATACAGAAAATTTTATTGAACGGACAAATTTCTAGAAAGTCAAGACTTTTCAAAACTTGCATAAGAAGAAATCAAACTCAGATCTGTCCTAATTCCTACAAACCCGAGTTTGTGTTAACATAGCCTCATCAGTGAATCTCATCATTCTCATTTTGAGTAAATGATGCAATTAAGAGAGAATGTGTTGCCTTACCTGTGCTGGCCTTCCTCTTCCAGTGTAAGCAGCAGCATGCCTTTGGAGCGTGAAGGTCCTGTCCTGTGGTGAAGACAAGTTACACAGTCACCAAGGCAGGAGTTCCAGTCACCTATTTCCAGTGAGATGCAACCTGCATGTGAATCTTGACATGCTTAGTCTCAGGGCAGAATGTGCGTGGTGCTAGCTTTGGACACATAAAACAGTGTCTATCAGAGGTCACAGAAAAGGATAGAGAAACCACTTTCCTGCTCTACGCCAAGGAATCAAAATGTACTCTTGAATTTAAGGGTATATGAAATGGAAGTTTAGATCAAATATTTTAAATCACCCAGGAAATCAAAACAGAAGAGAAGCAGCTACAATATTATCTGTGCTAAGAGGGGAGGGAGAGGAGGAATGTACAAGAACATACTAAGCCTGTCACACAAGTTCAGTGGACAAGAATGGGTTTATATTATTTAGTAACACTGAGTTAATTCCAGAGAAAATAAAAGTGAAAGTGGCTAAAATTATTTGTATTGCATGGACATGACACTAGATAGGAAAAGGCATGCAGAATACCACTCATTTTTATTATTAATGATTTCTCTGCAATCTGATTTTTAATATAATGATCAAATGTTATAACAAGAACATAGTTGGCCCAGCACTTGGGAAGCAGAGGCAAGTGGATCCTTGTGAGTTTGAGGCCGACCTAGTCTACATGGTGAATTCCAAGACAGCCAGGGTGAGAGAGAGAGAGAGAGAGAGAGAGAGAGAGAGAGAGAGAGAGAGAGACTGTGAGTTTGTGTGGAAGTGTGGAGGATGTCCCCATGCTGATGGGAGTCCGACTTGAAACATCTCAGAAAGCAACTGCCAGTCTTCAGTATGAATTTAGAAAGGTCTAGAATTTTAATTTTGGAATTTGGTCTCTGAAAACTGGCCTTAAGGGGGGAGTCAGAGATTCTATCAAAGCTTTGTGCATGTTAATACATAGGGATGTTAGGGGTGTTTGACTTGAGAGCAAAGGTGCTGGCTACTGTAGCAGCCATACCCACACAACAGGCAAGGGCTTCTTAGGTGTTCACCGGCATCAACCCTGTCCAGGTGCTGGTGAGAAATAAGAGGTAAAGAAACACACTAACCTTACGTCTTCATTGATGAGGAGGGAAAGTGTTCAGGAGAATAAGAGAAAGAAGAAATTTGTCTTAGTTTTTATTTTAATGTGTGTGTGTAATTGCATGCACATGTTGTATGTATGTGCACATGTGTGTTCATGTGTGTGTATACATGTGTTCGTGCTTTCAGGATGTCACGAGGGCTAAATGATATGAAGCATAAGTGCTTGGCAGAGAATTGATTGTCAGCGTGTGCCAGTTTTCTTTCCTTTGCAGTCTCAGGACTGATCTGGCCCCTTGTGGTTCTCCTTAATTGTAGATGGTTTGGTCAGTTGCCACCATTTCTTATCTTTTTACTTTTCTTTCTTTCTTTTTCTTTCTTTTTTTTTGCATGTTTTTTGTACAGAGTATTTTTAAACTTCTAATCAAACTTGCTATGCTTGTTATTAACTGGGTTGCCTGTTACATTAGCAGATCCCCATAGCTCTGAATAGTTCAGACCTCTAGGAGACAGATCTTCAGGCAGAAGTACTTGCTACAGCATGTCAAATCATTCCACAGAAAGTTTCTTCTTGCCAGTGGAATCGATCAATGCTGTGTTTCTATGGTTACTACTCTCTATTAGCACTAAAAACTGTAAATTTAGCCTCCCAAATAAAGACAGGGGTGTGTACCGATCTCAAGTGTTTTGAGTTCTCTACCCATTCCTGAGAGGACACTGGTCTTCCAGGCTGACATAGGAACACTGATTTGCAAAGTGTCACCATGCAATCACACCCTGAATGCATGGTAGAGACATACAATCTATGACAGGCTGCTCTAAAGCCATTAGATTCCTTAGTCCATTGCCTATATGTGCCCTGTATACATGGCATGTGTGATAGTCTCCTCTTCCTGTCTCACTCAGTCCCTTGAGTCTTTTGGTTGTCACGGCACTTGGAGATACGGCCTAGGAAGTCTTGATTCAGCTTAACCTCCTTCTCCTTTCACTTGATCACACCCTGGAAAACTGGCTGTTAGAGTGAAAACTGGCATCCACCTGTGGAGGAGAGGCCAGGAGTCTGAGAGGCGATGGCTGCTCTACGCAAGGGTTCTGGAGTTGGGACACAGAGAGAAGTGGAAGGGGTGATATACACTAGTGTGAGGAGAGACAAGAGAAGGCAGATCACACCTGGCATAGAGAGCCAGGCAAACGGATAAAGTCAGTCTTCAGAGGAATCTCCAGCACTAATGTTGGGCATTAAAGCTACCCAGACCAATTTCCACGGAGCACAAAGCTCAGGCAGTATCTCCTATGTTTTACACGTTCTTCTAAGTCCACAAAGCCTGGTCATCCACGGCTGCATTGAGTTGACAATTAAAGCTGACTAGGACAAAAACCTTTTCTCAAAAAATAAAGTGGAGGGAGTCTGAGGAAGTAGCTGGAGTTGACCTTTGGCTTCCACACGCCCATGCACACACCCACATAAACACATACATGTACCACAGACACATAGATGTTCCTGTCTCTCCTACTCCCACTTGGGTTGGAATTCATTACGTTTATTTATCGAATCTAAGTATGAGTGTTCTGACATGTCTGAAGTTTCTCTTTTAATGGCGCGTCCATTCCATTCTCTTCATTACAGTGCCCTGTGTCTCAAACTGCCTTATTGTCTTCTTGCTTCATGCCCTGCCTTAACACATAGTCCCCATCATCTGGCTTCGTTAATTCGTTCCTTGGACTTACCCTCCTTCCATTCACTTTTTTCTTATCAGCTACAATCTAATTTGGATTAAAGGCAAGCCAGTTCCCATCAAGCCAGTTCAGTTTTTGGTATTTCGTTTTGTTTGTCAGGGTCTCATGTAGCCCAGACTGGCTTCAAATTTGCTATCTAGCTGAGGCCGACTTTCAGCTCCTGATCATCTTACCTCCCACTTAGTGCTGGGATCCTGATGTCTGTCTTTCTGTCTTCCCTTGGCCCCATTATCTTCCCCTTTAACATGGTAAACAGGCTCTTCCATGGCTGACACTTTCCATACCTAAAGTACCTGGCACGGTCATGTAGTTCTCATATTTCTGATGATCACTCATGATGCATTTTTTTCTTGAGTGTTTGCTGGATTGTTCTGGAAAGTTATCTATGTGAGGACTGTTTTAGTTGACGTTGTGGTCCTCCATGGGGACTTGGCTCTCACTTGTTCTTAAATGGCACCAACCTGCAGCCACTTCAGACAGCGTTCATCCCAGCCATCTAGGTCGCTCAGTAGGGCAGTTTAGACTCGAGCTTGCATATTCCTACAGAAGATGTCACTCCCCACTCCCAGTCCAGAGTGAACACCGGCATGTCTCCTGCCTGTGTTTTCTGTATTCCATTCATCATGGTGGCAGGACTCTACCCTTGCAGGAGCTGTCTCTTTAGATTCCTCCAGCAACAGACCTTCATCTTCTTTCCTGGAGAAACTTCACCTTTCCAAGGTCCAGTTATACTGTCTCAGCAAAAATGGGATCTGGTGTCCATCTACTCCCAGGATCTGGCTCTCACTGCCTGCAGGATCCTGTGCATTCCTTAACTTCAAGGCCAGCTTACTAACGAGCACATTTAACAAACGAGGGATGAGGGGCTCTCTTCAGTGCTGATGGAGCAGTTTCATTCAGAGGATCTTGTCAGCCACGGTTCTCTAGAAAGGGGTCCTTCAAAAGCCTGAAGTTTCTGTACTGCTCTGATGTAAGAATTGGGTGGAAAATATAATTCCTTTCCACCCAACACCAGAGCTGGATTAAGCAGGTATCAGACTCATCTGGGGGATGGCTGAGTTGTAGAGAGGCTTCAGATTTAAATCAGTTTAAATGTTCTTCAGTGCTTCCTTTGTAGGGATAGCGAGAAGCATGGAGTGGGTTTTATAATGCAATCATTCTTCCAAATGCATAACGTGGCACCAGTCCGAGCACTGCCACTGCTTCCAGAGGAACAGGAGGAGGCCAAGCTCCAAGCTCCCTTGCAGCCGCTCGGCCTGCAGGATATGATTTGTTGATTTACAGGGATGGATGAAGACCATTAAAGTTATTGTTCCAGTTTATTCTGTAAATTATCTTCTCATCCCCCCCCCAGCCCTCCCTGTCTTCCACTTCTTTCCACATTTCTATAAAATATCACAGTTTTATAAAACCCACTGGCTTTGAGATTCTACTTAGTAGTGATCAGTAACAACATTCCTAAGCAAAGCAAGATGAAGCAATATATCCAAGCAGGCTGCTTTCCAGATTAGACTTGTCTCATCTAGGAGGAGGCTGTGTCTTAACAGTTAGGCTGTACTTTTAAGTCTAGCAGGCAGTCACATCAGAAAAGCTAAAAACCTATATTTCATCAAAGTCCTGTTTGCAAAAGTCATAGGAAGTATTTCTGTTAATGGCATTCTTTTAAATACTTTTCTTGTTTGTTCCTCTGGATATCGGTGTCCTCACTACTGATTTGTTGCTTACATCTGGCTGTGCTGCAGTGGATTCTACTACCTTTTGCTCTCAGTGGACAGTATTGAAGAAAACCGGTGCTGTTTGCTGGGTTCATCCTAGTCCTTGGAGCACACACGGGTTATTGAAAGTTCTCCAGTAGAAAAGATAGATGTCATGTAAGCCTCTTGGTTGTAACATCCCTGAGGCTTGACTTCTCCCCAGATGTACACCTCCATGCACCTAGAGGAGGTAAATTATGACTCAAACCCAGGCCTGGACAGGGCAGTATGGCTAACGTTTCTTCTTTCTTCTGTCCACACAGCTCTTCTGTTGGCCAAATGTCTTTTTAGCTTTTCTCAAAAACTAGGAAATTTCAAATCCATAACAAGAATTAATGCTTGCAGAGTCCAAAATGTTTATTACTCTGCTTTGATTATTACATGTTGTATATACCCTTCAAATAGCCTCATTGTAAATCTTAAAGATGCACAAATATTATGTCTCAATGAATCAAAAAGATAAGAAAAGGCTGGGAGGAAGAAAAAAGATGGCTCAGTGGGTAGGAGAACTCTCTGTACATGAGGACTTGAGTTCAAATCCCAACCACCCATGTTAAAACATTGGGGGATCGTAGGGGGAGGTGGGCGTGGCTGTGTGCATACTTAAAAATCTATTGCTTGCCAGTTGGAGACAGGAGGATTGCTGAGGCTTGGTGGCCTCCAGCCTAGCTAGCTTCACATTTAGAGAGAGACCCTGTCCCAAGTGGATAGGACAGACAATGATAAAGCCAGCCTACCTGTGTGACACAGAAAGCTGGGCTGAGTGCTCTGTTTAAAGTGGCTGCAGGTTGGTGCCATTTAAAAAGAGCAAGTCTTCATGGAAGAGCTCAACTTCAACTCAAAGAACTCCCACAAAGATAACTTTCCAGAACAATCCAGCAAAATTCCAAAACACTCAAGAAAAGAAATACATCATAAGTGAAATTCATGAGAAATATCAGAACTCCACGCCATGCCAGATACCCACCCTTCAGCAGCGCAGGAGTCAGCGAGGTTTCCACGTTTGACCTGACTCTCCCGCAGAGACTGATTCCCTTGAGCATAAGCATTTCTTACTTATTTGCCTCTCCAAATCTTCATAAGATCCATGAGAGGCAGCTGTGATCCTATCTTGTAAAGAAGCCCTGAAGCAGGAGGATTCCAGGATGGGTTTCTTGAGACCCTGATGGCAGGAGCCCTGTTCCCATATTCTCTCTCCTGAAGGAACTTGGTGTCCCCAGAGAGGTGCTTCTCTGAACTCTCCCTGGAGACTCAGAGATGGAAGCTTCCATCCACACCGTGTGTGTGTGTGTGTGTGTGTGTGTGTGTGTGTGTGTGTGTACCTTGCTGAAGTGGCAAGTGATGTCACTGCTGGTTGGATGTTCTCATGGGTGGGGTTTTGGGTCCCAGCTACTCTGAGTTTTGACTCTAAGGTCATAGTTGGGAGTTTGGTTCCCAAACCCCATCTCACACCGGAGATAAGAACAGTACTGCTGACCAAGTTATCTGTTACCTGCTGTTGAGTTTTCACTAGCTTTCTTCCATCCAAAAAGAATGTTGAGACTTAAAGGTGAGTGGAAGGGCAGGCCTTTAATCGCAGCACTGGGAGAGGCCTCAGGAGGAGGACTGAGAACTGAAAACCAAGGACAACTTAGGCTATAGATCAAGACCTTGTCTCAAAAGAGAGGCATACTGAGTGGAAGCCAGGAAGACCTGTCAGCATCCTCACCTAGGCTGCCTGTCTCATCCACATGCAGGTTCTTAGGGGGCGGCATCCATTTCCCATAGATAGACTGTGTCATGTCCATATTCACTGCAGGGTAATTATTGTGGAGAAGAAAAGGAAACAGCACATGACAAAGTGTTAATAAACCTCGTCTTTGATAAGCTGCCTCCATGGTGGCTAAGATTTCTGCAGCTTCTGGCTGTGGAGATCACATGTCTATATAGACCTGATTTACCTTAAAATGTGAAACACTATGAATATGACTGTTTTACTAGTGTTGACACAGAGTGCTGGTTTTCTCTGGCATGTTGTGACTCTGGGAACCTTCTTTCCCTGCCATGCCAGGCTGTGCAGCCGAGAGGTGCAAAAGAGGTTGATCAGGGTTTCTGGGACCAGTCTCCTGGGTTTCTTCCAGTCTGTCAGCCCCAGATGCTATCCTAAACCTTGTGTCAAGCTACAGAAAGATTTTTCCTTGGGTATCATTTTTGAGTATCATCTAATTAATAAACTCTTTGTCTAAACTAATTGTGCAAGGGTTTTCCAGTAAGCAATAGTTAAGGAATGATCGATAGAGATGTTTTAGTTAATTGAATATTCTGGCAAATAAATGCGACATCATCATCACCACCTCAACCAATGATTAAAGCATCGGGGTTCGGGACATTACACAAACTATGCTGTCATTCATGGTCATGAACAGGCTACAGGGCTAGGAAGGTGGCTCAGTGGGAAAAGTGCTTGCCACCGACGTGTAAAGAACAGATTTTAGCTCACTGAGACCTAGGTAGATGGTGATCGGGTGGAGCAGCATGTTGTGATCTCAGGGATCAGAAGGGAGAGGCAAGGACGCCTAGAGCAGGCTGATGGCTAGTCTAGCCAAATCTAGGAGCTCGGGATTCAAATAAGAGATCCTGTCTCAACATTTTTGGTTGAGAGAAATCAAGGAAGATACTTGACATCAACTTCTGGCCTCTGTACAGCAACCCGCCCCCCCCAGCACCTCCCCATGTATGTACATACACATATATGTAAACATACATATGCATGAGGTGGGGTCAGCTGTCTCTAAGGAGTTTCTGTTAAAAGGCAAGACAGTAGGCAATGCAGTAAGGTGGGTGATGGGTCAGGACAGGGAAACGGCCATCAGAAAATTATTCTTTGATGAGGGAGCAATTTTGGGAAGCATAGAAAAAGATCAGTCATATTAGATTTATGACAGCCAAGGCCAGACTGTGATGTGCAAGAGAGCACACCGCAGCTAGACTTCCTCAAGGCCCGTCTGTTCAAGGCTCGGCCTCGAGTGTCATGTTCTCCGGATGAAGGTAGAGAGATCTGGGGGAAAGTATTGAGGTCACTGGGGACGGGGCCTCAAAGGCAATATGTAGCCCTGGTCTCTCCCTTTTTCTATTTTGGCTTCAGGTCATGGAGGGAGCAGTTTTCCTCTGCTGGGTGCTTCTGCCATGACCTGAGACCTCCTTACCTTTGGTTCAGAAGCAACAGTACTAACAGATCATGGTTCAAAACTATGTGGACCAAGATAACCTTTTCTCTCAACTCCTTTTTTAGTGAAGTAAAACCAACACATAAATCAATCCTGGGTGGAGACATGGGGCTAGAGCCTGGGGACTGACCAGGAGAGGAAGAATGTTAGGGGGGCCAGGGAAAGGCTTGAGGAGTCATGGAACAGTCATCAGGACCCCAGAGACCATCCTATAGGGGGAGTTTGGAGGTCTTGGAGGTGCTGTAAAGTGGGGCCCATTCAGGAGCCTGGCTCAAGATCCCAAGGACAGGGATGATGGGACTCTGTCTATTACAGATAAGCAACAACACATGCACTGGCTTTAGCATGGAGATGCAGGCAGGAGGGCAAACAGGCAAGGTGTATATTAGCAGAGGGGCGTTGCCATGGTGGATACAGATGGCTGGAGCACACGCATGTTCTGAACAAGATGCTCAGCAGAAGCAGGAGCACGGATGCTCAGGAAGCTGCTGCCTGGGTTTCTTCCAGTAGAGTTATAGGAGCTTTGGCTGGGAGCAATCAGCTTCAAGTACTGAGGAGGTCCAGCAGAAGAGGCAGGAAGTCAGTCAAACTATTATAGAGACGACACACTAGTCACCTCTGGGGTTGGAACAATGAGCTCAGAAGTCTCCAGAGAAGATGTGTGAATCAGGCTGATCTGTATGACCACAGGAGAATGGCCAGGAACAGACAGGCCGCTCCAGACAAGTTCTTTTTACTTTTTAAAAGATTTATTTTTAAAAAATGTACGTATGTGTTCACGTGTGCATATATGCATGTGTGTGAACGTGTGCGTGCATGACATGTATGTGGGAAGTGCTAAAAGCCCAGAAGAATTATCACATGCCCTGGAGCTGAAGTTACAGGCAGTTGTGAGCCACCTGACTTGGGTGCTGGGAACTGAACTCTGTAGGAGCAGCAAGGGCTCTTAACTGTTGAGCTATCTCTATAGCCCCCCAAATATTTGAACTAGCATAGCAGCAAAATAAAATCTCCCATGAACCGGAGCCAGAAGCATCCTGTGGACTAAAGTTCACAGCTTGTGGTAATCACTGAGCCCAAGATTTAGAAAAAGAGCATCCAAAGACTGACGGCAACAAAGGCAGACCCCAGGACCAGAAGCTCTGAGAGAGGCAGACAAGAAGGCTGTAAGTAAAACTTCACAACATAAGCAGAAATGCACCTGTGTGGGAATGCACAGGAGAGGAGTCTGAGTGTCTGGGAGCCAGTGTGATGGGCGAGCATCTCCTCTGGCTTCCTGATTCCCTCTCAGACAAGCAGAAACAATACAGTGAAGGCAAGTTGACCAAGAGCATAAGGGCACAAGGCAGCAGCAGCACCATGCAGAAGTCAGTGAAGGGCAAAGATGCTGAAGGTATGAGGGTTGTTTAAAGTCACGAGAGCAAGGCAAGTAACAAGGGGACCTAACATTCCAGTGCAGCAGATATGATGTCATCAGACAGACAAACCCAGCAATCTCCGGTCTCCTTCCTTCCGTGTGTTTAGCATATTTTTCATGCCCCATAGCATATTTGGAGAAACATTATCCCACACTGTTAAGTAGGACAAAGCCTAGAATAAATAAGGACTGGTCTAGACCCCACATCTTTGCTCAAGAGTACTAGAGACACTGTGTAGTGCATCCTGCTGTCGTGCCCTCTCTCCCTTAAGCTTTCCTGTGACCACACACCTGGGCTTTGTCTGACAATGGCCCACAGTCTCAGAAGCCTTTCTGCAACTCTCCAATCTCAGGGCTGCTCTATTCCAAACCCATTCAAAGCTTTTTCCTGGTAACTCCCTTGTTCAGTAGCCACAAGGACCACTGTAAGTGTAAGCCCCAAGACCTTACACTTCCCTGTCCCATGAGGCACATGGAGGGACTGTGCACAGTTCAATGTGCACACAGCTTCCTTTCCCCTGCAGCTTGGTGAGGGAGCCTGCCACCCACACATGGGATCCAAATCTCTGGGACCCTATCTTTGTATTCTAATATGATCAGGGCTAAAGGCAAAGAGAGAAGCCTGTGGTGCCAGTGAGTTCATATTTACCATTATTCATTAGACTTCAGGAGAGTCTTTGGGTCTCCTCTTGCACTCCCATCTGTAAAGTCAGGACAACAGGCTCACCAGGTGTGAGAGTTTGTTATAAGCTTGGCTGAACCACTGCTCTGGTTTGAATGTGGAATATATTCCCACTCCTGCATCTTTTAAATGGTTGTTTTTTAGCTCTTTGGGGCACTCTTTTGGGAAGTTATGGAACCTTAAGGAAAGAGTGCCTCACTGACAGAAGTGGGTCACTAGGGGGACAAGCTGTGGAAGCTTCTAGGCCAGCTCTGGTGTTTGAGTGCTCTCTGCTTCTCTGTTCACTGCAGTGTGAGCAAGCTCCATTACATGCGCCTGCCTCCCACTCCATGACAGACTGAGACTCATGACGGACTGAGAGCCACATGCACACATGTACACACATGTAATGTGTATATACACACACATACACACACACACTCATGCACACTTGTGATCCTGATTAACTTGACACAGGCTAGAGTCATTTGAGAATAAAGAACTTCAGCTGGGAAAATGCTCCCGCTAGGTTTGTCTGTCGGAGGGCCCGTCCTCTCTGGGCAGCGTCATTCCTGGGTCCGCAATCCTGGAATATGCAGGAAAGCAGGCTGAGAAAGCCATTGTAGCACTGTGCTCTGCTTCAGGCTTGGTAAACAACAGCTTACCTTCGTCGCCTGACTTGGAGGTGATGGCAGATCTGATTGGAACAGACTACAGCGTGAGTGGATTTTGCTTGAGTGTGGGTGAAAGCTCATTGTAACAAGTAACTTGAAGACGAGGTCACTGGATCCACCCTCCAAAGCCACTGGCATGTGTGCTGCTAGCAGACCTGAGCCAGAGGAAAGTACAGACACAGGCTTTGAGCAGAGCCCTGCCACAGTCTACCGTGCCCGTGGGATGCCTGCATGGGGCGTCTACTGGTCCTGTGCCTCCAACTTTGGGAATGCTGGGATGAGAGTTACCAGTCAGTGGTAGCTGCAGATGCTGCCCATACCTGCTGACTGTAGTCGTGACCACAGCCTGTCCATCCCAGCGCCGCATTTCACATGTGACTAACTTTGAAGATTGTGTTTGCCACTGATATTTTCATCAAATACAGCTCCAACCTGCTCCTCTTCAGTTATAAGCTGCAGCAGAGAGCAGCAGTCCAGAGCTGTCTGCTGACCCGTGGTGTCTGAACACTTGAACCTTAAGAGTGACTCAGGCATTTCATGGGTAATGCAGGGTGCCTCTCTACACAACACAGACAGACACTCACAGAGTCCGGGAATAGCACCCACCCCTACCTTCCTGGAACACCACCCCCCTTCCTCCAGAAAACCTTTAAACCAAGTCCTATCCTGAGAGAAGAGGACAGGTACCCTCCAGAGTTGAATGTATCTCACAGCCGTGCACCTGGTTAGGGACTTCCCACGATTACCTCACTCTTCCCCACAGGACTTCTCAGTGAACTCACCCAGAAGTCATGCCCTGGGAGGTACTATTCTCACTGAGCAGAGACTACGCAGCTCAGATCACACAGATGAAAAGTGGAAGCAAGATTTAAACCTAGGTCTTTCTAACCATACTCCATGTCTGTCTGTGGACATTGTGGAACTGGTAGCCCAGATCAACACACGCGAATGATGTACACACACACACACACACACACACACACACACTGCACCATAACCCCTACCACACCCACACCCACCACACATGCACATGCCATACACACATATACATACACACACCACACACTCACACATTGACACCAAACATGAACATACCACACAAACACACACACACACACACACACACACTGCTCCTCATGCCAAGCCTAAGGTAGTACTTAATGAAAGCTTGTTGAGTGACTGAAGAAATTAATGATTAATGTCCTTTTTAGGTAACACCTATTTGCTACAAGCATCTCTGTGCCTCTGGTCATTCATCCATGTCCCTAATCAGCACTTCAGCGCGCCCTCCTAGATAGTTATCCCTGATACATAATTGCTCTTGTGTGGGTCTAACAAACTTAGACTTTAATTTCATTCTCTTCCATCCACCCCTTGCCTTCCTCACATTTTGTTACGAAAATATCCGTAACAAAATTCCTGAGGAAAACAACCCAAGGGGGAAAGCTTTGCCTTAGCGTGTGGTTCCAGGGGTTCGTTGTCCATGGTCACTTGGCTCTCTTGTTTTGCAGCCTGTAGTGAGCAAGGCACAACATCATTGTGGAAGGGTGTGAAGGAGAAAACCTCCTCACCTCATGGCTGCTGGGAAGCAATGAGAGAAGAGATACAGTGACCAGGACAAGACAGAGCCTCAAGTCATGCCCATAGGATACTTCTTCCAACTGGAACAGCCTGACAGCCCGTTCACCTAAGAGTCATCAATCGGTCGACCAACTGATGAACTTAGTGATAGCCATTCATCTAAGAGTCATCAATGGGCTGATCAACTGATGAAGTTAGCACCATCCTGACCCACCTTTCAATAGAGCCACACTGGAAACCAGTCTTCAATACAGGAGCCTTTTGGGAGGCTATCTCCTGGAAGCTTTAACCACCCACTTGGTCCCCACTACTTCAGGCCTAAACTGTCAGGATTGCTAACCTGGATAACCTCCAAATCACTGGGCTAGAAATAGACTCTGAAATCAGAAAAGGTGTAGGACGTAATCCTGATGCCATTATTAACAGTGAGTGGAAAGCCTTGTGCACCATTGCTGGCTAGCTGTCACCAGCATCATTTGTACAGTTAAGAGCTAGGGAAATTCTGAGCATAACATACCTACCAACCAGGAGTCCCATGCCCTTGTCATTAGCATGCACCTTATCCACAGTCCAACATGCCTGTCTGTCTGCCATGGTTCCGTCATCAGCTGGATACAGATTTTTAAATATGAGCAGAATACTGTTTTAAAGAAAATGCTCAATCACTGTAAAGTGATTCCTTTCTTCTAAGGAAGGTTTTCACGGGGCCATGGGAATGCCAGGAATGCTTGAATACAGAGAGTTCTTTTTTTATGATTTAAAAAATGTTATTGGATCTTCGGGAAAATTGATTTATTGAGAGAAAACTCAGGTCCTTCTTAAAACTAGGCTAGTCTTTTCATTATTTCAAGAACCGATGTAAGATCCCAATGGTGTCTCTTGATTCCTGTTTGCCTTTCTCTTGTCTTCAGAGCACAGGCACTCTAGTTAGTACTCTGGTAGCCTTTAGACAACTATTTCAAGAGAATATAACGTTAAATGAAAAGAGTTATGTGGTGACAAACAGTCCTCCTATAGACCTGGGTTATCACACTGGAATCATAAGTCCTGTCATGACTCAGAAAAGGGCAAATCACACCAGAGACCCAGGCTGGGAATGTGTGGAGCCTGGAGAGAGCCCCCAACTCCAGCTCCCCTCGGCAACCCACCCATGGAATAAAGATGATGTTAAATAAAGATGTTTTAGCAGCACCGTCTGTGGCCTGGAAAGGAGGCTTGCCCTGACCCCTCTATGCCCCTCCCCCCACCACACCTTCCCTTGCTCTGGACTAGCACATCTGGAGACAGGCAGGCAGGAGTGTGCTGATAAACACTGCACAGTGGCAGATCCCAGTGAAGAAGAAAGACTCTGAGTTGTGGCATTTGCCAATTTCCATGGTGTCAATGCAGTCACCATAGCTGACTCATGATTATCAACAGGGCATCACCATTGTTATGTCGTGTTTCTTCCTGATAAACATGACAGAATCAAGCAACCACATAAGCCTGCGCAATGCTAAAACCCATTAAAACAATTCAAAGGTAGTAAATGTAAAACATCTCGACCTTTCCAAAACACAATTTAATTATTACAGGATTTAACTTAGTACAATGGCCATACACAACACATTGGCTCTCAAGAGCACTTGACACTTGTAAAAATCTAGCCTGTCTTCTTGTCCCCTCTGTTCACCTACAGCTTCATTCCCGAACTAGCACCACGTATAAAAATGAGAATGCCGGGGACTAATGTTACAAATGCAAAAGAAATCAGAAGAACCGCTGAAGAACTAGAGAGGACATATGTGGATATTTTATAAAATTGGTCTGGGATAAAGTTCTTAACCAGAAACCAGAGGAGGGGAACAATGAACTGAAGTGAGTTAATTACTTAAAACCTTTTTATGAGAAAATATTAAAAAAAAAACAAAGTTAAAGGAAAACCACAGAATGAGAGAAAATGAAGATTAATAGCTATATTTGGAGCTACAGAGATGGCTCAGTGGGGCCAGTGCTTGCCATGCAAGGATGAAGATCTGACTTAGAACCACAGAGTTCATGGACTGGGGAGGGAAAGCTGGTGATGCTTTCCTTTCCCAGTAGGTAGCAGAGCAAAGAGCTTCCGTGGCAGTGAGCATGGGGATAGAGGATAAGAATGCTGAAGAGGAAGGGAGGGAGGGAGAGGGAGGGAAGGGAGAGGGGGAGGGAGGGGGAGGGAAGGGAGGGGAGGGGAGGGGAAGGGAAGGGAAGGGAAGGGAAGGGAAGGGAAGGGAAGGGAAGGGAAGGGAAAGGAAAGGAAGAGAGCAGAGCATAGCAAGCAAGCAAGCAAGCATAGAGCCAGCAGAGGCTGGCAGTGGATCAGATAGGAGATGTAAAGAAGAAAGAACACATTGCAGGCTGGAGAGATGGCCCAGGGTGTGAAAGTATTTGCCATGCAAGTAGGAGGCCCTGAGTTCAAATCCTCAGGACACAAGTAAAAACCAGACAAATCATGTATCTATAGCCCAAGCACTCCCTCCCATGAGGTGAAAAGAGGAGATAGGGGAGTTTCTGTAACCTTTCAAGCAACCCACCCTGGTATGAACAAGAGCAGCCATAAACAAGAGACCCGGCTCAAGGAAGAGGAGACATCTGAAGCTGTACTCTGATCTCCACACGTGTGCCCACATTCACACCCACAAATGTGTGGTGTAGGGACATGGACACACACACACACGCAGATGTGTGGAAGAGAACAAATGTGTGGAAGGTTTGGTAGACACTGATGCTCAAGATGGCCCTCCTGCCTCCTGCCCAGCCACAGCCCTCCATACTTGCCACAAACCTGAAGGTCAGGCTGTGACGTGCGACCAAGTCAGGCAGATTGCCTGACACAGTTTGAGCTTAAATGTCCCCAAAGGCCCACGTATCAAAGACTCAGTTCCAGCTGTGGTGTCACAGGGAGTGTGGAAACCTTAAAAGGTGTAGAGTCTAGGGGAGAGCTCAGGTCACAAGGGGTGTGGTCTGGGAGGGGATTGTGGGAACTCGCCCTCACCTTGCTCCCTTTATTTCCACACTTTAGCTCTCCCACAGTCTTCTTCCCTAATGCTCAACCTTGCCTTTCTTCCTGGTTTCCTTAAACTGAGTGTTATCAGTCATGCCGTGTGTCACCCTGACAGAAAAGCTCACAGAGTAGCATAAAGGAGGGGAGAGTTACTTGGGCTTACTGTTTCAGAAGCCTCAGCCCACGGTTCCTAGGACAGACCATCATGAAGACACGTGTGGAGAGAAGCTTCTTCATTTCATAGCAGATGGGAAGCAGCAAGATCAACGGGGGACCAGGACAGTGTCCAAGGACATGCTGCAGGAATATACTGCTTCCAGCTAGTCCTCATCTCATACATTTTTTTACAGTATCCCAGAGGAACACAGCAACTGAGGACCAAGTGAACCCAGGAGCCTAAGGGGCCTTTCATGCGCCCACCCTTGGTTCTGGGCCTTGAGTGATTCCAAGAGTAATAGGATCACCATCATCTTCAGCCCCCAGCTGAGCCCCTGGGGCTTCTGGATAGGCCCTGAGGTGGCAGCCCTGGAGAAAGCCCACCCTTAGGGGCAGCTGAACCTTCTCCCAAATGTGCTCATCTCAGAGTATCTAGTAGCTTTATGATTTGCTTTCTCTCTGTAAACACACCAGCTGGTTTTATTACTGTTCTCCTCAAAGTCCACCATTCTACTCTACTGCTAAAGAAGACATCCCCAAATGACTAGATGTTCCTTGCTACATGAGATCAATTTTAAATCACTTCTTTTCTCAGCTTTGCACATAGCCGTCAGGAGCTTCTGATCCTTTGTGAGAGGCAAGCGTGGCAGTGTGCAGAAGGACTGAGAATGTGGAGTGTCTGCACAGCAGAGGGGACCATTCTTTTCCACCCCTGTGGCCAGCCACTTACTGCTGTCTGTGTCCTCCTGCTGTCCTGTGCCTGCTGGCTGTGGAGGCTTCTTATGTCCCTGAGAGGTCCTGCCTCCACAGGGGCATTCCACATAGCCTTGATAGGGGGCATGTGACTCACACAGGGTCAGTAACCAGCTTGTTCACCCATGGGTCCTTCAGGCCTCTCTCATTTATGCTCATCCCTGGACGGACAGACAGACAGACACACACACACACACACACACACACACACACACACACACAGCTCTTAGCTACATCTCTGGTTGTCTGGCTTGTCTGGCTTCTTGAACTGGGGATTTTGCTTTCTTAGTTGCCAGTGCTTGTCTAATGCCAGCCTTGCCCCAGGACTCTGCTTCTCCTATGACACAGGGTCTATGGGGTCAGTATCCATACGATCTGCTAACCTAGTTTCCTTTGCTCAGTAAAGACTGCAGCATATTGTAATTAGGGCTCATTCACACTAATAAAACCTTGAGGAAGGAAATTGAGTTACTTAGTCTGATGGGAATCTGGCTTGGATATTACTGAAACCACCATAAAGGCATACAGCCCATGCCTGCCTCTTCTCCCTGTGAGAAGAGTTCTGAATGGCAGACACCACTGGCAAGGGGATGGAACGAGTCACACTGGCCAACCAGCATGAAGGGTGGAGAGAGTGCCTTTCTTGCTTCACAGTTATTGTGGTGGCCTCTCTTCAGTGAGAATATTTCTTGGTTTCAAACTCCAGGTACAGGTATGGTCAGGTGTTTCTCTGAGGCAGGGAGGGGACAGTGTCACTGTGGAAGGCTGCTGCAGATTCTCACGGACACTCAGAAACAGGTTGGGATCAGGAGTCCCTAAGTCCCTAAGTACATGGAGCTCTTGTCCCTGAAATCCCCAGCTCTGGCAACCTTCCTGAATCTCTCTGAGCTCTCCTTTTCACCCTCGGGGAGTTCTTCCTTTGGAAACCGTTGCCTTTCCTTTTTCAGTCTCCAGCTCAGACTCCTCAAAATGGAGGAACTAGGATAAGAACACATAGCCAGGCCCCTTGACTCAAGTCACCACAAGACGGCCTCACTATACTGCCCAGTAAAAGACTCCAGGAGTGGCAAGCATGTTCCCCTTAAGGAGTATATGTGAGCCACAGTCACCACCACACGTACCACATCATACACCACACACTCATGTGCTCGCATAAACACACACACACACACTCCCCTAAATGCAGGCATATTTTAAAATAAAATGTGTCAGAGTTTCCAGTAAGGAGCTCTATTCCTGCTGGTGGTTTTCAAAGATATCGGAAAAGCTAGATGCCAACTCTCCCTTACTCTTTTTGATTTCTTCCTCTCTAAAAGTCCATGTAGGCCATCGTCCTTAGAGGCACATTTCTTTGTATGTATCAGAAGCAAGTGTTAGTCTTGTGAAACCTCATGCCCAAAAGAGGCAGATGTGGCTCTTGATTTCAGCACATGACGAGACTATGGCCACTTACCACTGTTCTCACACTTGGAGTATTCCTGAAGCCAGTCTACCATGCCCAGGGCCTGGCTGAGACCCATGTCAGTGCCACCTCAGTGCTGGTGGTTGTCAGCACTGTCACAGAGAGGTGAGCAGAAAAACAATCGAAACTTTACCCAGTGTCCCTTCCATAGCTACACAAGTCCTGCAGATCCAGACCTTTGCTTTTGTCTTCCTCAACATCTGAGAGGATGCCTCCCTCCTCCCTGGCCTTGGCCTTGTGGTTAAGGTCCCACTCCCGTGCACCACAGCACCCCTGCTCATGGCAGATCAGGCTGGAGAAGAAAGCCTGCATTGAACGCAGATTCTATCACAGAGGTTCTCCTAGCAACGCGGCAACTATAACAAAGCCATAGCAACCTTTTGTCTCTAGCTTTATAAAGCCATGCAGCCATTAATCTCACCAGGACATTCAAAGGATAGTTTGTGAGCAAAGAGTGATTTCTAACCCGAGTGTTCAAATCAGAGCAATTGAGTTGCTTTTCTCCAGTCTACATCTGTCTAGCAGGCAGGGTAGCACATTTTGGTGTGAGTTGCAGGACATAGCTGAAGGGTATCTAGTGCTGGGTGGAGAACAGATGCCTGGGGAAGATTGGTAGTGGGTTCTGGTTGGTAGAGACCTCTGTACCACTGGGCCAGCAGCTTTAACTCTGCAGAGCTCACTCGCCATCTTCAGAATGAGGGGTGACTTCACAGCAATGCCTGAGGCTTAGGGACAGAATTTGTAAGAGTGGACTGGGCAGAGAGGAGGGAGAGGGGCTGCAATAGTATGGAAAGTGAATAATATATATACTTTTGGTCTTATCATATATATATATATATGCATATATACGTATATGTATATATATATACGTATATATATATATATATGTGTGTGTGTGTGTGTTAAGAAAAATATTCTAAAGAATAAATTATATGTTAAAATAAAGATCAATTAAAAATAAATTTTAAAAAATGTAGCTTGTTGGGTCTCTGCTGGGTACAGAGTTTCTGGAGTTGGGTTCCAGACCTGTGACTTTAGCCTAAGGCAAACCTGCCACTTCACTAACAGCCCTAAGCCCCATCCGCCTAGCTTGCTGAGCAGAAGGTCCACACCTTAGGATGGAACATTTTTCTCCACAGGGAAATAAATCCCTTCATTCCTTTGCTTTCTGTCTAGAGGTTGTTGTTGTTGTTGTTGTCATTGTTGTTGTTGTTTTGCTATGAGATTTTATAAAGGAACAAATGTCCCCCTCCCCCTCTATAGGAGACTTCATGATAGATTATCCATCATTTTTTTTTTTAGAAGAAAAGAAATACTCTTTGAGCATATATTCCAACATACTTTAAAATGTTTTCTATTTGGGGTTCAGGAAGTAACTCAGTGGGAAATGAGAACCTGCACTCACATCCCCAACATTACCATGTAGAAACTGGTGACCTGTCATCCTGGTGCTGGCAAGCAGAAACAGAATGATCCCTCTGGCCAGCCAGTATAGCCACAGTGGCCAACCCAACCCAATGTTCTGTGAGAGACCCTGTCTTCCAAACTAAGGTGGAGGCCAGTGGAGGAAGACACCAAAGTGTTCCTCACCACATGCTCATCCACGGGACAGCACAGGCTCACACGCACATATGCACACATGAAAGTTTAAAAAGTAATATTTAGTGTATGCTTTTAGCTGTTCCATTGAGCTCTAACATCACATTAATCATTAGAGTATTATGAACACGATGAAATATGGACAATACTTTAATGAAGATAATACTTTAAAATTTTAGTTATGGTAAGTCTTGCATTAATACTGTGTAGTATAGCAAAATCAGATACAATTTCTCGTGTTAGTTTTCAGGTTATTTTATTTAGTATGCTCCAAATATATGTAGATTCAAGTTTAAGTACTTTAAAAAAATTATAACTACAAAATTATTATACTGGTTTTAAGTTCCGTCTGCTAATTGTGGCTCTCTTACAAGCTAGTAAATTTCCATTTTCTGGATGTTGAGCTGTTTTTATTGCAAACTAACTGGAATATATGACATTTTGAATATTTCTTACATATTGAAAACATGATCAAATTTATTAAACTTTCCCCACAGCTTTTATATATGTAGATAGAAATTATCGTACTGCCTTTTAAAATGTTAAACACAAAAATTTGAACTGCTGGGGAAAAATTATTAACAATCTTAATTAGCTGTGAATCTCATGAGCTCAATAACAACCAGAATGGCAAGCTATGCAATGGGTTTCACAGTTTCAAGAGTGTGGTAGTTAATCAGCTGCTCTCTGGTTGGATTTAAGGCCCCTTCACAGGAGGAAACACGTATCTAATATTGGTAAATCTGGCCAAGAACCCTTGGTTGGCAAACTCACAGGTCCCAGTGTAAACCTACTACTATTATTTTGTTGAATGGATATATAGTATCAAATTAACATCTAAATTAACATCTGTGAATTCAAAGACAAACAAATGCGGCTCTAGACACTATAGAAACATTTCCTTGGGTAGTGGATGGCAATTGATATAGAAACTCACAACTGGCCAAAGTACAAAAGGATGAGAATCGACCTCTCCTCCCACCTTCATCAGACCTGCTAGGCCTGAATCATACAGGTAAGTTTCCCTTCTCCGACATGTCTTCCCTGCTGGCTGAGTCTTCTGGGCAGGCCATGCTGCCCTGAGCAGCCTGCTAACACAGGCAGACACCCACTCTCCTGCTACTTGACTCCTCACCTACCTCAGATCTGCAGCTCCTGAACCATACAGACCTACAGATCTGGAACAATACAGCCCAAGAATACTCATCAGAGGCCTGCCACATCAATGAACCAATACCTATTATAAAAGGTACAACAATGAACCAATAACTATTATAAAAGATACATCAATGGACCAAAGCCATTCAGATGCATAAAAGCCCAATTAACACAATCAACAAAAGCCAGGGCAATATGACACTGTCAGAGCACAGCTACCCTTCTACATCAAGCCCTAACACAACCTAACACAAGAAAATGGCTTTAAATTCGATCTTATTCGATGATAGAGGCTTTTAAAGGAGAAATGAATAAATCCCTTAAATACAGGAAAATACCATCAAACAGATAGAGGTCTTTAAAGAAGAAATAAATAAATCCCTTAATAATATACAAGAAAATATTATTAAACAGGTGAAAGAAAGAAATAAAACTGTGCAAGACCTGAAAGTGGAAATAGAAGCACTAATGAAAACACAGATTGAGAGAATCAGCAGGGGCTATCCCAAAAATTGTTGCCTGTACGTGGGATATGTTCTTCCAGTTGGGCTGTCTTATCTGGCTTTAGTGGGAGAGGAAATGCCTAGCCTTGCAGAGACTTGAAGTGCGGGAGTGGAGAGATATGGGGTGGGAGAGGGCTTCTCGCTCAGAGGAGAAGGGAGGGTGACTGGGAGCAGGGGAGTGAATGGGATATAAAGTGAATAAGTTAAAAAAAATGTTTTTAAGTGAAAAAAAAAAGAATTATTCTATAGAGTGCTTAGCCACAAGTGGGGTGTCATATCAGCTGTCCCCACCTCAAGGTACAAGAACCACTGTAGAGTAAGAGACAGAAAGAGTGTAAGAGCCAGGAGTGCGAGAGAACTGCAGCAAAACTATGTCTTCTAGACGCCGAGTGGCTGCAGCTACAAGCACAAACCCCACATAAGAACAAGCCAGCCAACATCCTAGCACAGAAACAGAAACGGAGAGCCTGACCTTACCCTGGAAGACCGGTCCTTACCTGGGACCTATTAGCAGGTGGTAATTTCTGGGGGAAAAGGAAGCTGTTTTTGTTAAGTGGGCAGCCCCTATCAGGTTGATCACACTCCAGTGATCCAGTGTGATGACCCTACAACCATGAATATCTGGGAGGCATGAATTGGATTTGGGTTATCAAAGAAAAGAAGAATACGTAAAGTTTGGAAGGGTGGGAAAGTGAGGGGTAGATCTGGGAGAACTTAGAGGGAAGAGTGGGGATGCATGTGATCAAAATATAGTGTATGCATATGCTGTGGTAGCAATTAACCTCAACAAGGGGTTCTACTCCACCTTAGAGCATTCAGTTTCCAGGAATAAGACACAAAACTTTTATATTTATAATAAGCTTTAGATGGCACTAGATGTGGGCAGACATCTCCCCTCCGTGCTGTTATGTCTACTTCCCTGGATACGACTTGCCATGCTCCATCTGGGGCACTCTTACTCTGACTGGCCAGCCCTCGTGGCCATGGTTTCACGATTACTTACCTCATGGCATCTTCCTCTCTCTCCACTCCTCCTCTCCCTGTCCTTTCCCGTTGCCCTGCCTCAGACCCCAAGGCCAGGAACCAAGCTCCTCTTCTGCCCAGCTACAGGCTGTAGGCATACTTATTTAATCAAGAGTCTTAAATTAAGGAGCAAGGCATATAGCATCTCTTGGTTCTCCTGTCCTTAGGGACAACCAGACTGTGGTGACCAGTATTTAACATTACAATGTACAACAACAAGCTAAACCACAATTCCCCCTTTTTGTCTAAATAAAAAGACTCTTTGAATTCTCAAAGAATTAATAAATATATTGTATGTTTATATTAAAAGATATCAATTAACAATTCCTCAAATGTTTTCTTCTAGCTAGGGTCTCCTGAGGCCCCATCCCTTCAGTGAGGACCATGGCTGCTAGCGGAAGGGAGACTTCTCCTCAGGAGTGTGTTCTTAGAAGGCTAGCCATGATCCACTAGACATCCCTATACCTGAACACATACCCACAGCTGCGCACAGTCCCTATACTTGTGCACATTCAGCTATGATATTTGGACTCAGGTTCAAAGAAAAAAAAGAAAGAAAAAAACATGAAATCAAGAGGGTTTGTTCTGGAAGGAGTTGGGGTAGTAGAGGGTGAATATAATCAAAATACATCTTGTACATGTTTAAATTATCAGAGGATAATACAAATATATATTTTATTTTTAATAACATAATTTAATTCATTATATAATTTCTCCAAAGATGGCCCAACCATTAAAGGCTAGGGTCACAACCAAAAACTACAAATGTATTTTTAAATGATTATTTTTCTCCCTCATTTTAACATTATTTTCTCACTTTTATTTCAAATTACCAGACTAAGCCATATTTGATTATACCTACTAGACATTGGATACAGTACAGATGAGAAAAGTTGGAGGATCATGCATGTTCATGAGGGAATACTGAGGATCAAGGTTGAGCACCGTCATGTGACCTTCCAAGAGATGATGCAAAGCTCTCAGGACACCAAGGCCACTCCTGGCCACTCCCCACCCTAGTAGGAGTCTACTCTGTCTTGTCTTCTGGGTAAACTTGTGGTGCATTAAAATTAGCAGCATGTAAAACCCCATGAAAGCAGCCTATGCTCCCAAGGTTTAATTCTTGTTACAGCAATGGTCATGTGTCTGAGGCTGTGGGCAGCTGTGTGGTGGGGAAGGCTTTTCTGTGTATTTCCTCTCATATTTTGACTTTTGATTCTATAAAGTCCCTGTTCCTGGAGTGACTGTGCTTACACAGAACATCCTCCACTGGACATTTCCCATTCCTTCCTTCCCCTTCTCTTTCCCATGTGCACTGGGGTATGCAGGTACACTTGATCAGATGTGTGCATGGAGGTCAGAGCAGGATGACATTTGTTCTAATCTGTCACTCTCCGCCTCTTTTTTTTTTTAATTTGAGACAGGATGTCTCACAGTCATAGTTAGCGGCAGGTTTGAGCTTGACCTACTTCTTGGGGAGAGGGAACTTCAGCTGAGTCATTGCCTTCACCAGATTGACTTGTGAGCATGTCTGTGGGGGCAATGTCTTGATTGTTGTCTCCTGCCCCTCAAAGCACTGGAGTTCCAAGTACACACACAGCTACGCCCCTGTAAGCACTGGGGTTACAGGTGTGCACACACCCACACCTGGATTGTTCTGTGGTTCTTGGATCTGAACTCAGGTCCTTGTGCTTGTGAAGCATGTGCTGTCATCACTGAGCCGTCTCTCCGGCTGCCCATTTCAATCTTAGGGAAGTCATTAACGGTTGATTGTGTCCTCCAGTACAGCCTTTCCTTGGCTGGCCATGTGAAAGCGCATCTTCATGAGTTTCATGGCTGTATCAGAGTTTGGCTACTCAGAGCTGTGCTGCAAGAGTACCAACTTATCCTCATCCAGCCACAACTCATCCCCAAATCTCCCTCCATAGACATTCTGCGGTGTATCTTGCAGAGAAGTTTTAAACTAAAGAGTTATTTCAAGTCTTCTCTATTGCTTTATGTAAACAATATGGGTTTTCATCATGGAGCTTTCTCTACTCATTTACTTGCTATCAGAGAATGCAGAGGGGTTTCTAAATGTGTACAAATATTTCATGCAATGTTTTAGAATCCCAGGATGAAAATCACACTTTATATTTTAAATAAAACCAGAGGTTTGCATTTATGCTCTAAACCCCTGCATTTAGATCGAGGAACATTTGGAAACAATAATGGGTATAAAAAGCTGAATTTCAAAGAGTTCTAAAATAATTTTTATTTGGAAAAAAAGATTTATAGAAAGAATGTAAAGATGGAAGAGAAAATATCCACAGCCGTCTCATCATGTTCTAATCTTGTTTCTGTTGACTTGACAAATATCCTGACACCAAAAACAATATAGGAAAGAAAAATGTTTATTTGGCTTACAATCCAGGTTAAACTCTGTCACTGTAGGAAAATCGAGAGAGCAACTCAAGCAGGAGGCATATCACATCTACAGCGAAGGGCAGGGAGAAATGAATGCACTCGTGCTGCCCTCTTGCTTGCTTGCTTTTCTTTAGCTTTCTCCTGGATTGCACAGCTCAAGACACCTTGCATAAGGAATGGTGTTGCCCCCAGTGGGCTTGGTCTTCCCAAGTTGATTAACAATCTCCCACAAACATGCTCATGGGCCAACCCAATCTGAATAATTCCTCATTCAAACTTGGGGCAGTTTCCTCCCAAAATATCAGTAGTTGGCAGCTAATCCATAGCCACTGTTACATAATGATTTTGTGGAAATTTGTTTAAACGAATTTTATCACCAAGAATGAATACACTACAGATCCTATTTGAGCTGAGGGTGTTGGGCTGGCTCAACAGCTCAGTGAGTAAAAGCACTTACCACCAAGCCAGATAACTTGTGTTCAATTCCTAGAACCCACATGGTAGAAGGAGAGAACTGACTCCTGCAAGCTGTTCTTTGATCTCCACACATGGACCATGGCACACATGTGCCCATACATGAATAAATAAGAATTACAAAATAGGAAGCCAACTGAGAATGTCTTTGTTTTGTGGAGTTGGGTTTTCATGAAGGCTCCTCCTCTGTTGAACTTGAAATGAACTAATCTGGCTTGTGGGCTGAGGAAGGAGACTGACCACAATGTGTGTATAGAATGTTAGAAAATTATTATTGCTTCCTTATTTTTCTCCTATTAAACATGCCTGTATGTTTCTGTTGGAATCTGCAGCAGATGTCTCACTATGAAACAGTTGCAGGTATCTTTCCCACCTGTCCCCTCTACCCATCTATGTCTTGTAGATCACAGTTCTGCATCGCAGTCTTAGTCCTTTGTTCATTCTGAGAGTCTGTCCTATGTTCCCAGTAATATTGATTGAGTCTAAACAAGAAAGCCAAGCTCTTTCAATGTCTGGCCCTGTGCAGGCTAGCTCTCTATTCTCCTGCGTTGTTATGAAATGTATTGAGTTACCTATTAAGGAAGTTGGCTGATATGGATGAAATTACCCAAGAAGCATGCCACGGCACCTTAAGGGGTAGTCCCACTTCTGAGCTTCCCAAGAAGCTTAGCGAGTTCATGGATTCACTACACATCAGCTCTTTCCTCTAACTTTCCATCCTTTCCTTTCTGTCCACGCACGCTTTATTTCAAGAGTATCTCTAAATAGTCTAAATTCATCTCAGAGTTGACTCCTGGGGCTGTGGAGAGACATAATCAGTAGAGTATTTGTCTGGTATGTGTCAAGTCCTGGGCTCTATCCTCAGCAGGGGTGGGGCAGGGAGAAAGAGATGAAGAAGAAGAAAAAGAGAGACAAAGAGAGAAGAGGTCAAAAAGGAGGAGGAGGAAGAAAGGAGGAGGAGCATTCCTAGTGCTCACCTCCCTCCTCCCATGCCTTCATCCCTTCCAGAAAACCAGTATTGATAAGAGCAGACGAAACAAGTGTACACATAAAACTTTAATATATACGTACGGTCACATATGCATATGTGCCTATATTTCAAGGAAGGGAGAAGAAGGAGAATCAGAAAAGAAAAGCAGACTTTCCAGGAAACCGGTCTTCTTCAAGTGGTCAAAATCCAAGCACTACAAATAGTATGAAAAGGAAAACAAGCATCCAGGGCCTACGCATGCTTCCAAAGATTTTGTGTTAGTGTGCCTGCGTGTATGCAAATTTGTACATGTTAAATTATACATGTGTCTTTTGCACGCTTGTCTCATTTTCATAGAATTTGCAGCACAGGCTTTTTATTTATACTTTTGTATTTTACATATTGATACATAAAGCGTTTAAATGATTTCTTACCATTAACTAATGTGTCATAGAGGCACCAGCTGTGGGCAGGGTGTGTTGTGCTCACATGTCTATTTATTTGGCACACACTTACAAAGTGTTTGTCATATTTTAGATTCTGTTGTAGGTGCTAGGGACACCAGCAGCTGCTATCCCATGCTGCATTTCAGGAGCTAGCTGACTTATCATTTCTGTGTTACAGACATAAATGCTGACATTTATTTAAATACCTGAGATCTCAGAAGTAGGACAGGTGCGGCCAGGTTCCACAGTAGGCAACTCCTCACTAGACTCTCTCCCTGACTGCAGATTGTTCCATTGGTTCCCTCTTTCCTTGATGGACAGTCAGGCTGCATGCAGTGGAGGTTGTTATAAGCAAGTCAATGCTGTGCACTTTTCCCCTGTATCCCTGGGTGCTGCACCATATCCAGGTTGTGAAGACATTGAGAAAGGAGAACGGAGTCAGCATTGAGCAAGGTACCTGTCAGTGCCAGGTCATAGGAAACACTGGCAAAGGCACCTTTCTTCAAAACTGGAGCTTTAAGAAATCAAAAGATACTGCATTCCATTCTTAATATGAAAATCTTAGGTCAGGCTTCTACAATGCATCCCCCAGGGCCCTGTGTGCTGGATGTGTGCTTGTAGATAGAGTAATACCTGGATTGCCGTCCACAGAGTCTCTGGTGGGAACTGGAATGTTTTTATTGAAATTGCCCTGTTTGTGTTTCAGGAAGAAACGACAGCAGGTCTACGCCCTGGGTCTGGTTTTAATCAGAGCACATCTTTATGAGACAACATAAGGCTGGAGAGTTTTTTCAGCTGATAGTTCCAAAGAAAAATACTGTTCAAAAGTGACACAAGCCAATGAACCTGAGAAGATAGATGAGAAAAAGACACGTACTGCACACAGAGAAGTAGGAAATTCCAGGGACATTTCACAGGGAGGCAGGCGAACGGCTGGGCTGCTCTTGGGAGGGTGGAATGGCTGCTTTTGTTGAACAACTGAAACTCAGTTTGGAGGATATGATATATATCCCACGTAGTAAAGAGGAGATGGAATATGTCCACACCAATGGAGTTACAGATGTCTGTCTGTCCCATGACCTATCTGCCATTCAAATAAACATTTCATTCTTTCAGAGTATCTTCCTGTTCTGGCCAAGGATCCATCATACACTAGATGCTTCAATATCTGTGTAATTTACAATTCTCTGTAGATATTCTTGGAATTGTCTTATTTTCATTTAATAGGATATTCTACTAATGGGGGATTGCCATGACTTCGGGGCCCCTTGTTGAGATTTTAATCCATTTTGTATGCTGCTGGTGATAGTGGGACCATAAAATCTCAATCTTCTACTGAGCTGCAGGGCTGTCAGCGGATTTCTGGGCAGTGCTGGTCCCTGTTAGTACTCAGTGGAATACACTTCTCATTAACTATGAAAATGGTCCAAGGACGTGTTATACCAGGTGTGCTATCTTGACTGTTTCCTGGAGTGCTCACAATTTTAAAACTCATTTAGTTTTCTTTTATGCTTTTTTTTGCCTGAATTTTAGTTTTCTTTTCAGCAGCTATAATGATTGAATGGCCGAGAGTAATAACGGCAAGAAAAAGCCAATAAAAATATAAAGAAAGGAAGAACTTTTAGAGAAATGTGATTCTCTGGACTGTTATGCTCAATGTGGTTTTCCTCTGCCTAAACATCCACACTTATGTGTGTTCTAGAATGCTCCTCCATGCCTCTTTATGTCAGTTTTGTAGTGAGAACCAAACCACAAACAAATGTTAAATCAGATAGCTCTTTAAAATTCATTCTTAAGTTAAGTCTGTTTTCTTATTCCCATTGTCTTCTCTTTCCAAAGCAAAAAATTTACATTTTTATGTGAACAAAACAGTTACATATCATCATACCTGAGGATTCAGAACCCCAATGGCTTCAGCTTGCACACTGTAATTTCCTAAATCTCCTGTGAAAAGAAAAGCAGCCGCAGATAAATTAAAATATCAAACAGTTTTTCATTTTTATGCTGTACTTCTCTCCTTTTAGTGTAAATTGTCCATATTTACTGGGGTGATGGCAATCACTGTTTTCTTCTCGCTTACATCTCTGTCTGTAGAAGAGGGAAGAGAGCTCACTCACGCAGAAACTGCTCTTCCCATCACAGAATCTATGGATGCATTTACTCCACCAATGGCTTCACGCAGGAAGATCCACCAGACTTCCTGGGAGCCTCCCTTCACATGCTGTCTGCAGATAATCGTGATAGTGAAAGAAAGCATAAACCACACATTTCAACAGGAGGTCTCTGTGCTAAGGGTGTGAGTAAGGCTGTAATAGAGAAGAGAATTCAAATGTTAACAAACACTGCAAGGAAACCTCTTAGGTGAGAAAGGACTTCTTGCCTTTTTTTTTTTATAAAAAATGTTTTTTTTTTTAAAAACATGGATTTATTCATTTAATCTGTGTGCGGGTGTAGCAGTGTGGGCATATGTGAATGGCTTACATGGTACAGGTCAGACAACAGCCCACAGGAGTCTATTTTCTCCTCTACAATGGGGGTTCCAGGGATTGAACCCAGGCTATCAGACCTTGGCAAGCACCTTGTGTATGGAGCCACCTCACCCATCCCAGAGCTCAGAACCTTCTTGCTTACATTTCCTGAAAGCGGGATTATGGCATGGTACCACAAGGATAAGAAGCCATCCTCTGTCAATTCTGGGAAGCCTCCTATAGGAATCCACAACTATTACACCGCATTTTGATAGGCAGAATTTTCACTATACAAATTAGGAGTTTGATATTTGTTTCTTTATTAATATCACATCACTTTGCCCAATGCCTTGGGCACCTCTAAAACTGTTTCTTGGACTCAATCCACAAAAGTATGCACCTTCCCCAGAGGCCTCAGTAATGGGAGCAGGTGGAGTTTGGCAGCTCTGCTCAGGAAGTTGGTACTCAGACTTGATGTTTGCAGCAGCATGGCGCCTGTTGCCTTCCCCATGTGCCTTCCACTTCTGAATCTACATAGATTGTGGGATTAATACATAAGTGGACATATTTTCAAACAAGACTACTTTTCTCTTGAGAAGTAGATGCCCATGTAAATGGAGGGCGGAGCCCTATCAGGATAAAGTGGATCTGTGCACACATAATTTGCATTTATTTTCTTTTTATTAACTATTTTATTTATTTACATTTCAAATGTTGTCCCCATTCCTGGTCTCCCCTCCAAAAACCCCCTACCCCATATCCCCACTTTGCTCCCCCAACTACCTACCCACGTTCACTTCACCCCTTTAGCATCTCCCTTCTCTGGGGCAACAAACCTCCACAGGACCAAGTGTCTCCCCTCCCGCTGGTGCCAGAAGAGGCAGTCCTCTGCTACATATGTAGTGGGAGCCATGGACCCACGCAGGTATACTCTGGTTGGTAGTTTAGTCCCTGGGAGCCCTGAGGGGTCTGGTTAGTTGCTACTGTTGCTCTTCCTATGAGGTTGCAATCCTCTTCAGCTCCTTCAGTCCTTCTCCAACTCTTCCATTGGAGTCCCCGGGCTCAGTCCAATGGTTGGCTGTGAGTATCTGCATCTGTATTGGTCAGGTGCTGGTAGAGCCTTTCAGAGGTCAGAGAGACCAGGCTCCTGTCTTCAAGCACTACTTGGCTTCAGTAATAATGTCAGGATTTGGTGTCTTCGGATGGGTTGGGTCCCACAGTGGCCTTTCTTTCTGTCTCTGACCTGTTTTTTTTTTTTTTTGTCCCTGCATTTCTTCTTTTTTTTTTTAATTTTTTATTGGATAATTCATTTACATTTCATATGTCATTCCCTTTCCCCATTTTGCCTCCCTAGAACCACCTATCCCATCCCCCTTCCTCCTTTTTGCTTTTATACCATTTTAATTACATGCATGTATTAAGATCAGATCTAGTTTGAGGGTCTAGCAACACAGTAGATGCAAATAGTCAAGGAACAAGCAAGAAAATAAATACAACTTCTTTAGACAGGAACAATTCTGGGTTAAAAATTTTGATATGGGTGAGTGGCCATAACTATCTACTAGAGTGTTCTTTTCAGGTTCTATCTTCCCACTGTTGGGCATTTCAGCTAATGTCATCCCCATTGGGTCCTGGGAGCCTCTCGTGCCCCTGGTGTCTGGAACTTTCTAGTGGTTCCTCCACGCCGTTCCCTGCCTCTCACTGCTACATATTTCTATTCATTCTCCTGCCCCTCTGGACTTCTGCTTCCCATACCTGTTCCTGTCCTCCTCCTTTTCCCTCCCTCTCCCCTCCCCTATTCAGGTTCCTCTCTCCCTCCCTCCCTCCCTCCCTCCCTCCCTCTCTCCCTTCCTCCCTCCCTCTGCCTCTCGTGATTATTTTGTTCCACTTTCTAAGTATGACTGAAGCATCCACACTTTGGCCTTCCTTCTTGTTAAGCTTCATATGATCTTTGGGTTGTATTGTGGATCTTCTGAGCTTTTGGGCTAATATCCACTTACCTGTAAGTTCACATCATGTCTTTTCGGTCTGGGCTACCTCACTTAGGATGATATTTTCTAGTTCCATCCATTTGCCTGCAAAACTTGTTAAGTCCTCATTTTTAATAGCTGAGTAGTATTTCATTGTATAAATGTACCACATTTTCTGAATCCATTCTTCTGTTGAGGGACATCTGGGTTGTTTTCAGCTTCTGGATATTATAAATAAGGCTGCCATGAACATAGTGGAGTATGTGTCCTTGTGATATGGTGGAGCATCTTTTGGGTATATGCCCAGGAGTGGTATAGCTGGGTCTTCAGGGAGAACTACTTACAAATTTCTGAAGAACTGCCAGACTGATTTCCAAAGTGGTTGTACCAGCTTGCAATCCCACCAGCAATTGAAGAGTGTTCCTCTTTCTCCACATCCTTGACAGCATCTTCTGTCACCTGGGTTTTTGATCTTAGACTGGTGTGAGGTGGAATCTCAGTGTTATTTTGATTTGCATTTCCCTGATGACTAAGGATGTTGAACATTTCTTTAGGTGCTTCTTGGTCATTCCAGTTTTCTCTGTTGATAATTCTTTGTTTAGTTCTGTACCCCACTTTTTAAATCAGGTTATTTGGTTTTCTGGAGTCTAACTTCTTGAGTTCCTTGTATATTTTGGATATTAGCCCTCTATCAAATGTAGAGTTAGTGAAAACTTTTTGCCAATTTGTGGGTTGCTGTTTTGTCCTATTGACAGTGTCCTTTGCCTTACAGAAGCTTTTCAGTTTCATGAGGTCCCATTTGTCAATTGTTGATCTTAGAGCCTGAAAAAATGGTGTTCTGTTCAGGAAATTTCCCACTTTCTCCTCTATTAGATTCAGTGTATCTGGTTTTATGTGGAGGTTCTTGATCCACTTGGATTTGAGCTTTGTACAAAGAGATAAAAATGGATCAATTTGCATTCTTTGATATGCAGACCTCCAGTTAGACCAGCACCATTTGTTGAAAATACTATCCCCCCCCCAAATTATGGTTTTGGCTACTTTGTCAAAAAGTGACCATAGGTGTGTGAGCTTAATTCTGGATCTTCAATTATATTCCACTGATCTACCTTCCTGTCTCTGTACCAATACCATGTGGTTTTTATCACTATTGCTCTGTAGTACAGCTTGAGGTCAGGGATGGTGATTCCAGAATTTCTTTTATTGTTGAGAACTATTTTCACTATTCTGTTTTTTTTTTTTCCTGTTGTTATTTTCAATGTAGTTGAGAATTGTTGCCAGACGGTGGTGGCACACGCCTTTAATCCCAGCACTTGGGAGGCAGAGGCAGGCAGATTTCTGAGTTCGAGGCCAGCCTGGTCTACGGAGTGAGTTCCAAGACAGCCAGGACTACACAGAGAAACCCGGTCTCGAAAAAAGACAAAAAAAAAAAATTGTTTTTTGTATCTCTGTGAAGAATTGAGTTGGAATTTTGATGGAGATTGCATTGAATCTGTAGATTGTTATTAGTAAGATGGCCATTTTTACTATGTTAATCCTGCCAATCCATGAGATCTTTCCACCTTCTGAGGTCTTCTTTGATTTCTTTTCCCAGAGACTTAAAGTTCTTGTCATACAGATCTTTCACTTGCTTGATTAGAGTTATCCCAAGATATTTTATAGTATTTGTGACTATTGTGGAGGGCGTTGTTTCCCTGATTTCATTGTCAGCCTGTTTATCCTCTGTGTAGAGGAAGGCTACTGCTTTGTTTGAGTTAATATTATATCCAATCATGTTGCTGGAGTTGTTTATCAGCTGTAGAAGTTCTCTGGTGGAATTTTTGAGGTCACACAAGATGATATGATAGTATCATCTGCAAATAGTGATAGCTTGACTTTGTATCCCTTTGACTTCTTTTTGTTGTCTAATTGCTTCGGCTAGAACTTTGAGTACTATATTCAATAAATAGGGAGAATCTTGTCCCTAATTTTAGTTGCTTCAAGTTTCTCTCCATTTAATTTGATGTTGGCTGTTGGTCTGCTGTATATTGCTTCTATTATGTTTAGATATGTGCCTTGAACTTCTGATCTTTCCAAGTCTTTTAACATAATGGTGTGCTATATTTTGTGAAAGTATTTTTCATCATCTAATGAAATGATCATGTGATTTTTTTCTTTGAGTTTGTTTATATAGTGCATTATGTTGAGGGATTTCGTATATTGAACCATCCTTGCATCCCTGGAATAAAGCCTACTTGACCTTGGTGAATGATCATTTTGATATGTTCTTGAATTCAGTTTGTGAGAATTTAACTGAGTATTTTTGCTTTGATATTTATAAGTGAAATTGGTCTGAAGTTCTCTTTCTGTGTTGGGTCTTTGTGTGGTTTAGGTATTACTGTAACTGTAGCTTCGGAGAACAGATTAGGTAGTGCTCCTTCTGTTTCTATTTTATGGGATAGTTTGAGAAGTATTGGTATTAAGTCTTCTTTGAAGGTCTGGTAGAATTCTTCACTAAAACCATCTGGTTCTGGGATTTTATTGGTTGGGAAACTTTTAATGACTGGTTCTATTTCCTTAGGGGTTATGGGACTATTTAGATAGTTTATTTGATCCTGATTTAACTTTGGTTCATGGCATCTGTCTAGAAATATCCATTTTATCTAGATTTTCCAGTTTTGTTGAGTATAGGTTTTCTAGTAGGATCTGATGATTTTTTTTGAGTTTCCTCAGTTCTGTTGTTATCTCTCCCTTTACATTTCTAAGTTTGTTAAGTTGGATACTGCCTCTCTACCCTTTAGTTAGTTTAGCTAAGGGTTTGTCTATCTTGTTGATTTTCTCAAAGAACCAGCTCTTAGTTTTGTTGTTTCTTTGTATCATTCTCTTTGTTTCTAATTGGTTGATTTTAGCCTTGAGTTTGATTATTTCCTGCAGTCTACTTCTCTTGCTTTATGTTTGCTTCTTTTTGTTTTAGAGCTTCCAGGTATTCAGTTAAGTTGCTAGTGTAGGATCTCTCCAATCTCTTTATGAAGACATTTAGTTTTCCTCTTAGCACTGCTTTCATTGTGTCCCCTAAGTTTGGATATGATGTGCCTTCATTTTTGTTAAATTCTAGAAAGTCTTTAATTTCTTCCCTTACCAAATTATCATTGAGTAGAGAGTTGTTTAGTTTTCATGGGTATGTGGACTTTCTGTTGTTTTTGTTATGAAGACCAGCCTTAGGCCATGGTGATCTGATAGAATGCATGGGATTATTTCAATTTTCTTGTATCTGTTGAGGCTTGTTTTGTGCCACATTATATGGTCAGTTTTGGAGAAGGTACCATGAGGTGCTGAGAAGAAGGCATACTCTTTTGTTTTAGGATGAAATGTTCTATAGATATCTGTTAAATCCATTTGGTTCATAACTTTTCTTAGTTTTATTGTGTCTCTGTTTAGTTTCTGTTTCCATGATTTGTCCATTGGTGAGAATGGGGTGTTGAAGTCTCTTATTATTCTGTGGGGTTCCATGAGTGTTTTGAACTTTAGTAACATTACTTTTATAAATGTGGATGCCCTTGCATCTGGGGCATAGATGTTCAGGATTGAGAATTCATTTTGGTAGATTTTTCCTTTGATGAGTGTGACTTTGATGAGTACTTCCTCATCTCTTTTGATATCATTTGGTTTTCTTTGATATTAGAATGGCTACTCCAGTTTTTTTCTTGGGACCATTTGCTTGAAAATTTTTTTGCCAGCCTTTAACTCTGAGGTAGTGTCTGTCTTTGTCATTGAGGTGTGTTTCCTGTATGCAACAAAATGCTGGGCCCTGTTTATGTATCCAGTCTGTTAGCCTATGTCTTTTTATTGGGTAATTGAGTCCATTAATTTTGAGAGGCCCCAAGGAACAAAGATTGTTGGTCCTGCTATTTTGTTTTTAAAGTTAGTATTATGTTTGTGTGTTTCTCTTGGTATTTTTGTAGAGTAGATTAATTTCTTGGTTTTCTTGGGTATAGTGTTCCTCCTTATGTCGGAGTCCTTCTATTATCCTCTGTAGGGCTGGATTAGTGGAAAGATATTGTTTCAATTTTGTTTTGTCATGGAATATCTTGGTTTCTCCATTTAATGGTGATTGAGAGTTTTTCTGGGTATAGTACCCTGGGCTGGCATTTGTGTTCTCTTAAGGTCTGCATGATGTTCATCCAAGATCTTCTGGCTTTTAGTGTCTCTTGAGAAGTCTGGTATGATGCTAATAGATCTGCCTTTATATGTCACTTGGATTTTTCCCCTTACTACTTTTAATATTCTTTGTTCTGTATATTTAGTCTTTTGATTATTATATAACAGGAGGAATCTATTTGGTGTTCTGTAGGCATCTTGTATGTTTATGGCCATCTCTTTTGTTAGGTTAAGGAAGTTTTCTTCCATGATTTTGTTGAAGATGTTTTCTGGCCCTTTGAATTGGGAATCTTCATTCTTTTCAATTCATAGGTTTGGTCTTTTCATTGTGACCCTGATTACGGCAGACTTCCTGGGAGTCAGGCTGTCTCTGGGTTTGTATGGGGTTAAGGGGAGGCTAGGGCATCCAATCTGCCCCAGGCAGGGTTGCAGACTGGAAGGAAGATGTATCTGTGGCAAGGCAGTTAGGTCCTGCTTCCGTTGGACCCCATGAGGGTCCCAGTTAGGCCAGGTACTGGGGCAGGGTTCTCACCTGTGAGCCTGGTTATGACAGACCTGAGAATCAGGCTGACTAAGGGGAGGGAGGGAATAGAGCACCAGACTGCCCTAGGAAGAGGCATTTATTTTCAAATTACACTTCTGTTCAGATGGTGTGGAGAGACAGAACAAGGGAAAGAATTAACTGTCCTAACAGTCCAGCTTTGTATTCAGAAACTACTGCTTTATCTTCAGCTTATCTCTGTTTTGGTGAATACCATCAGCTGCTGTTTAGGAGAAGAAGAGGCTATGAGGTCTCACTCAAGATCAGACAGTGTAAGCATTGTGACACGTGTCTGTAAACCCTGAACAGGCCAAGGCAGGAGATTCACAAGTTTGAGGCCAGCCTAGATTATACAATGAGACCCTGTCACAAAAATTATTTTTATTTTATTGAATTTATTTTATCTTATCACTATGAATTCAGCTGTGCTTAGATGCAGGGATAGAGCTGTGAACATAGAGTTCTAATTTTTTTTACCTTACTTCATGTAGTCCAGACTGGCCAAGAACTTGCAGTGTTGCAGTGGATGGCCTTAGACTTTGAACTGCAGGCATGTAACCCAAGGTTTATATTTGTTTCTAAGCACTTATGAGACAATGGTGGTATCAATTCTTGACAATTCACTAAATATCTAAAACCATCAGATCACATCTAAGGTTCTAGAAACTCCAAGATAGGTTGAAGGAATCACATGAGTGTATGGACCGCTAAGTCCAAAGTCCACAGGATACACAGGTAGAAAAGAAACTCAGGCAGGCTCTGCCCTGTAGAAGTTTCTCTTCTCTGGAGTATTTCCATTTCCCTAAAGTCCTCAACTGATTGAATGAGCACCACCAACTTCATCGATGGTCATTTCTCTAAGTCAGTCTAGTATAAATATTAATTCATGATTCTGAAATAAATTCACAGCAACATCTAGACTAGTGTGTGACCAAACATCTCAGAATTGTAGTGTGAGCAGGCTAACATGTACAATGAAGTACTACAGTACAGTAGTGAGGTGTCCCTCCAATACAAATTAGGAAACTGAGGCTCCAAGAGGTTGGTGACTTGCAGAAGATCAAACAGCATTGGCCAGTGTACCCTCAGCACATGAACTCTGTGTCATTAGCTCAGGAAACACTTGCTGACTTTCCCTGATAGGGAAAGCCCTATAGGAACAAGGCCTGGACCTCCTGAATTTTGCTTGCTAACAAAGGCTTTAGAGTTAGGGCTGCCAAGCTATAATCACAAGAGTCAGACTTACCTCCCTGTGAAAGAGCTGAAGAAGATAATATGCTGTCAGCTTCCATCGCTATGACAAATACCAGAGACAATCAGCTTACAAGCAGGCCTACCTTGCCTGTGGCTTTAGAAGTTTCCATCCTTAGAAACCGTTACTTTGGGTGTGTGATGCTACAACATGGTGGAGGCATGGGGTGAGCAAAACCATTTATGTCATTCCCAAACAATGAAAAAGAGACTAGGAAGGAGCTGAGGGCCCACATCCCTTCTAGGTCAATTCCCCAATGGCCTGATAACCCTCCAGCCATCTATTCCTTAACATTTCTGTTACAACCAAATGCACCAGGCTGGGGACCAAGCCTTCAATATTGGGCCTTTGGAAAACAATAGCAATAATACATGCAAAAAAATTGTAAAGACATTGTACATGCAACAGCAAAAGGGTTCATCCCAGAGAGATGCCCTGTCACAGGGCAGCCCACATGGATCCATGTATCTCAGGGCTGAGAAGACAAGGATCAGAGTAAGCAGGTCACAAGAGTGAGAGTCTGCTTGATAGAAGGAAGCTATGTGGACAGAATAGTCCAGAAACATACCGAGGCTCTACCTGAGACAGCAGCTAACTCCTGGAGTCAGTGTAAAAGCCACCCAATAGGAATAAGGAACATTTAGTCCAGAGATCATCTGGGGCAGAGTGAAAAATTCTAGAAGTCATAGAGCTTTGGGCAGAACACATGCAAATATTCTGCCTCAGCAATGTGACACAATTAGCAGCCTTCTGTGGTCTCCTGGGTATCCTTAAATCAAGCTTGAAAGGAAACTGTTTCCAAGTAAGTCAGTACTGACCCAGAATAGAGTATGAAAATATGTCCAGTGTCACAAATCTATGTGGCACCCAAGAAGACCTGACACATACATTCATGACCAGGCACTGAGTTCTGGAGATGATTTCTCCCTGAGAGGTCCAGAGGTCAAAATCACTAAAGAGGAGAAGAGCTGACCATCCTGATAGTTGGGCTTTGTGCTTAGATCGCAGGTCCATGTTTGGCTCATTCACTGCTAACTCGCTATGTAGGAGACACAAGACAATGAAGTCCCTTTAATGAGAAGAGCCACTGAGACATCACACTGGATGGGACTGAAGCTCCTCTGATTAGGATGAGATGAGTTAACATGAGAGGCTGGGCTTTATAACCAGGCTTGGCCTCTTCACACTTTGCTTCTCTATTGTGTGCACTCCCACCTCGTGAAGCCATCCATCATGTTACTTCACTTCAAGAGACTCCTGATCTAGAACCTAATAGTCTCTCCAACTATGAACAAAACATAAATGTTGTCTCCTGCATCATCACCTCATGAAGTTCCTGGTCTCAGATACTTTGAAATAGCAATACAAAGTAATCTAAAACACTGGGTATACAGAGACTTGGAAGAACTTGACCCACAGTCAGAAGGGAATCAACAAGCCAAACCAAGGTGTGAATGATGGAGTAGATGACACATCAGGTAGACAAAGGCATTCAAACAGTGTTTACACCTGTGCTCCACGTGTTTAAGGAATTGGGTGAAAGTAGAGCCATGGGAAGTTCTAAGAGAATAACAACATCCAAAGGAAACAACAACCATGTGCTCTTGAAGCAAATTAGACACGATAAAGCAAAAGGTTAGTCAATTGAAAGCCTGGGGATAGGAACTAAACAAACGACTCAAAAAAGCAATGGAAAATGTGAGCCTCCTGAGCTGGGAACGTCCTGCGTAGTCCCGATGCAGAGTGGGTGGAGTCCGAGACACAAAAAATCAGAACTTAGAGGACATAGTCTCAGTTCAAAAGATTATAGTAAGAAACCCAGAGCAGGAGATGAATACCTGAGGAAGGACTGTAGTGAAGGAGTGTTTCTAAAGAATAAGATGAGGGCCTTCCCTCTCGTGACCCAATTCTGTATTACACAGGGGGTTCTAGCTAGGTACACAGACAAAAGAAGAAGGGCAGGATTGAGGACGGGTGTGGAGGGGGAGGTAAGTTATTGGAAAAGAAGTAAAGCTATCTTTACTTGCCAATGCTAAGATCTATGTAAAAACTGTAAGGAATCTACAAAGGAGCTACTAACACCAATAATAGTTCTAGAAAGATTGTAGGATCCAAAACGAAAATATTAAGCTAGCTATTTATATAAATGACCAGCAAATAACTTGCTGTTGAAATGATTCAAAATTCCATTTACAGGGCTTAAGAATGTGAAAACCTTGGAGATAAATCTGGCAAAACAAGAACAAGATCCGTGCACTCCAACCTAGAAAGCACTGTTGAAAGAAATGGGAGACAAACAGAGGGAAAGAACAGCTGAAAGTATCAGATGACCCGGTACAGCTGTGCCAAGTTCCCTGACACATTCTTAGTCAAATATCCATACTGTAGGAGACTAGAGAGGATTGTCGGTCAGTAAAATACTCACTGCACAAGCAGGAAGCCCAGAGTTCAACCGGCAGCATCCACGGGAAAGCCAGGAACTACAGTGCGCATGTCTGCAGTTCTAGAGCTGTAGAGGGGAAGACAGGAGCCCTGGCGCTCGTTGGTCAGCGGATAAAGAGCAAGCTTCAGATTCAGGGAGAGACTCCATCTCAAAGAGCAGATGGAGAGCAACTGGAGAAGACACTGATGTCTGTCCAGCACATGCAAACATTCGGTTGGAATAGGCCTGTTTGTATGCATGCACATACATATGCACAAATCCATGTTGTAGAACATTTTTATTGGAATTAATAAGCTGTTTCTAATTCACATATAAATGTAAACAATGCAAGAAACCAACAGAAAAAATAGGAACAGTTTTTGCATTTTCTTATTTCAATATTATAAAGCTAATTTAATTAAGATATTACAGCATTGTATTATGATAGGTCAAAAGTTTAAAGGAACAGACTAGCTAGGTATGATATCAGTGTGAAGATATACAGCAAGTTCAGTGCAAAAGTCAGCAGTAGATCCATACATATATGCCCTGTTAATTTTAGAATAAATGTAAAGATAATCCAGGGATGAAAGACTGGTGGTTTTAACCAACATGCATGGAATAAGTAGAAAGACTACATTTTGGATTTTATGTGGCTCCCAAAGGTCCTTAAGCTACAAACTTTTGAATGATAGACATAACACCGCAGGCAGGTGATAGAACCACCCCGAGGCAGAGCCCAGTGGAAGGAACTTAAGATGTTGGGGCATGTCCCTGAGGGACATGGTGGGACACAGCCACCCCACTCCCCACCTCTCTGTGTCTGCTTCCCAGACACCACGAAGTGTCTCTGCATCATCATGGTCCCTCCATCATGATGTGTGACATCGCCTCAGGCCAGCTGATCATGGACTGACACCCTGAAACCATGAGCCAACAGAAACTTGAAGGTTGTTTGTCCCATGCACTCTCACAGCAATAGAAGGTGATTAGCACAATGCCAATATACAAAGAAAATCAACTCTAATCTAGTCCATACACCGTGTGATGGATAGTTTTATGTCAACTTGACATTAGAGGGGAGGGAACATCAATTAAGAAAATGTCTCCTCAAGATCAGGCTGCACAAAAACCTATGGGGCATTTTCTTAATTAGTGATTGATGAGGGCTTAATCTATTGTAGGTGGTGCTATCCCTGGGCTCACAGTTCTAAAAGAAAGCAGGCTTAGCAAGCCATGGGAAGCAAGCCAGTAAGCAGTACCTTCCATGGCCTCTGTATTAGCTCCAGCCTCTAGGTTCCTGCCCTGTTTGAGTTCCTGTCCTGATTTTCTTGGGTGATAAACAGTGATATGGAAGTGTAAGCCAAATAAACCCTTTGCTTCTCAATTTGCTTTAGTCATGGTGTTTCATCACAGCAACAGAACCCTCACTAGGGCACACTGAATATAGGAAGCAGTCAAAACTCACTAGAAATCCAAGTGTAAATATTAGAGCTGGGCTGGAAAGAGGGCTCAGAGAATAAAGGACTTTCTGTGCAAGCCTGAGGACAGGTCTTTAGATCCCAAGAACCTTTGTAAATGTCAGGTGTCAGCCTGGATCTGATCCCCAGTGCTTGGGAGATGGGAACAGAGCATACCCAGAGCGCAGGGCTACCTGGACTAACTGTGTATGAGAGTTCTGGGTTCAAGTGAAAGACCCTGTCTCAAGCTCATAAAGAGGAAGCGACTGAGGAAGATGTTTGTGACAATTCCTGTCCTCACATACATATGTCCCTATATACACATATGCCCCCACACCAGCAAACATATATATACATACACATGTACGCTACTCATAAATACATACAACTGTTAATAAGAAATTAACAATCTGCAGATGAACTTTAAGTAGAAAATCTTTGTGAACTTAGTTCAGCAATGGCTGCTTCCATGCCACATCATAAAGACTAAACCCTTAATAATATAAATTAAAAAAAAACATATTATGAAGCCACATAAGCAAAAACAATACCCATTGCATTTCTCTTGTAATTTCTGCACAGGAAAGAATGGATCTGAATGTAGATTATTTTCCACCTAAAAATGGCCACACTGACCCAAGGCTGCTGTCAGCCTTGCTGAGATTGCTTTCGGTGCCACTGCCTCAGGTTCAAGTCAGCAATTCAAGTGACTCAGCTCAAAGTGGCTGGGGAGAAACGTTTGCTGATGGTTCGGAAGTTTAAGGGTGGGAAGCAAAGAGGAGGGCTGTGAGAAACTCAAGGGGGAGCCTAAAGAGCAGGCTGACTGAGCAAACACTAGGGCTGATCGCATTTTACAAGTAGGATAGAGAGGGGAGCTCACTTAAGCTCCATCTAAGGAGCATGCAGTGATGACTGGGGATGGATGTCAGTCTCTAAGGATTTGCTGTAGAGATGAAACTAATGAAAATATTTCAGTAAAGTCATCTAATTTGCAATGATCTCCTGAAAGAAAGCTCGGAGAGACTGGTTTGTTCTCAGAAAGTAAAGGGAAAGGATACAAGGTAACATCCTGAGCTGCCCCCAACACTTTCTCCCACAGACTCAGTGGTGATATTTTCTCCAGATTCATTGTACCTGAGAGCATCGTCTCCTCCAAATCATCCCCTCTTCTTCATTATGCTGTAGATGAAGAAAATTGGAATGGACAAATGTCTAGTAATTAAAAAGCAGCTGGAAAGCAGGTGTCTTACCCTGCTCACCTGAACCCTCAAGCACTGTATCCCCAATCCTAAAGGAAGTGTATTTTGAGCTTCCATGCTTTCCATACTCTTAAAACAGTGCATACCTTTCTCAAAGTTATTGCCAAGGCATTATTTAATATTAGATCTAAGTATAACATGAACTCTTCCAGGGGTCCATGCACAATCTATCTAAACCAAGACTCTGAGTAACTAGAGAGTATTTGGGGGCTGGGGAAACAGCTCAGCCAGTAACCATTTCCACTGCAAACACATGAAGATCTGGGGTCCACCCCAAGAACCCACCTAAAAATTGGTTTGTGGTGGTGCTGCAACCCCACTGTGGGAAACAAAGACAAGCAGATTCCCTGGACTCCCTGGCTAGTTAGCTTAGTCTACACTTTATCAGTCTCAGGACAGTGAGAGGCTCTTCCACTCCCCCTCCAAAGGAGGAGGAAGAGAAGATTCCAGAATGGACAACACTTGAGAAAGAAGATAGCCAAGGATGTACTTTAGCCTTTATGTGCACAAGCCCACATGTGCATGCATGCACATCCCACAGGCACCTGCACACGTACACACACACACACACACACACACACACACACACACACACACTGAGGAACAATGCTCAGAGGTGTGGCTACTCTTAATCTTAGCCTTGGCAAGCTGAACTTGACTTTCCCTTAAAACTACACTAAGGCTCACCCACTTACATACTCACCCTGCTGTTGACACTCTCTTTGCACTGTGCAGTAAGCACCCCCACAGCACAGGCACACCTCCACCCCAGACCACTTTCTTGGGAAGTCAGATACTACGCTAAGGGCGAGAGCACAGAGGAGGAGAAGGTGTTCTCTCTCGATCATCTCACAGCCTAGAAAGCTGCACTGTTTGGTCCTGGAGCAGTCACAAGGGAAGGCAAAAAGGGCCAGATCAATACATCTCTTTGTGCAGCATCTGGGCTTAACTTTAGACACCTTGGAGTACTGGCCTGCAAGAAAGCAGATGGGTTTGTCATTATGCCCCAACAGTCAGGAAGTTGGAGCTTTGCAGGACTGACAGCAGAACTCTTCCAAAACTAACTGAGAAGTCCCTATCTAATATCCAAGGCTCTTGTGTCCTTTGAATCCTACCCTCAAAGAGAAAAGGGGGCAATCAGATTTTGCAGAGACCAAAAGCAGGCCTGCAGGATTCCGGGGATTAAGACCAATCCCTCCCTTCCATTGCTCTCAGAGGCATTAGGAAAGTCAGCCGCATATGGGCCCCAGATGTTCCTGGCTATCCCTCTGGTCTGCCCTGGAGCACAGAGCACATCAGGAGAGAAGGCACCCCATGCATCTGGCCAGGAAAGGGGAGGCGCCAGCCCCTGGGAAGATCCGAAAAGTTAGATTTCTTTAAGTGGGTTTGAGTCCTGCAGTCAACATTTCTGTGATTTTCCTGTCCTCTTGGTTACCTCTGTCCTGTGAGAGTGGAATAAAGGTGACATGTATCTAGTCATCAGGTGTCACATGAGTTGCCCATTCAATAGCCTTCACTCATCAATGCTTCTGGAGCCCAGCAAAACCACTGTGAGCTTGCCTAGGTCCAAATGTCAGAGGTTGAAGTGCTTCCTTCTTAAAGCTAGCTACCAGAAGTGGTTCAGTGCAGTTGGTCAAGTGACTTTTAACACCTTAGGGTTTAAATTTAACTTCAGACACAATTGTGTACTTGCAGAAACCTATTTCCCAGAATCCTTTGCAAGTAGGTAAGGCTATATGGCCAAGTTCTCTCCAAAGGCATAGAAGTTCATATAGCACGTAACTGTTATCTTTTCATGCCCAAAGCAGCTTCCAGCCATCATCCTACAGTCCCTCACTTCTGTCTACTGGTCCTATCCACAGAATCCAGTTAAGAATTACAGAGCTCTAGGTGATAGTCACAGGCCCCAGATGACAGAACAGCAGAACAGCAAGATGGCTTAGAGGGTAAAGACAGGCCATTGACAACAAGTGTGAGGACCTGAGTTCAATCCCTACAATTCACATGTTGGATGGAGATGTTCTCTGAGTTACACCACACACACAATCACACACACTCACAAACGCATGCATACACGCACACTCATATACATACACATACACACTCAAACACACACACATACTCATACATTCACTCATATGCTTAGATACATACACATTCGCACTCACACACACTCAAACATATATTCACACACATACACACATACACACACACTGACTCACACACACATACACTCACAGACACTCACACATTCACATATACACTCATACACACTCTCATACACACTCATACATACTCAAACACACACACTCATGCACTAACACGCACATGCCCACACAATCACTCATACATGCAGATTCATTCATTCACACACACTCACACACAGACACATACACATATACCTACACACTCATACACACAAATAGTCATGAATGCCCAGATCATAGAGTAAATGCTCAGGAAATGCCATGCCTGGCAGGAACCGCAACATTAGATTTTTTTTTTTTAATGAACGAAAGGTGAAATTTCATCATAGGAAACCCGTCTGGATCACAGATCAGTATTAAGTGTTGCTAAACATATCCAATTTAGGCTCCAGATAAATCCTTGATAAAGCCATGAAGATGGTACCTAAAAGGAGAGAGAAAAGGGTGACAGATTAGCCAACACAGTTAGAGGGGTGATGCTAGCATCTAGGTGACACATGCATCCCACCCAAGGCCTTCCCTCATCAATGTGTTTGTTTGTGGTGGTCTACACATGAGGGCTTGGGACTCCTGTCTTTGATAGACACTGCAGTGTACAAACCAGAGCAGACTCTCAGGCTCCTGAAGAAATGGGATTAGACCAGTGACCAGCAAGCATGTCTTCATTTTTGGAGAAGGGTAGCCATGCATGCATACCCATGGAACCTCTCCACCTGCATACCTGCTACCATTGAATCACACCACATATGCCCACTGCCACAGACTCACCCCACTACACACCACTGTCACAGATAGAAAACATTTGACAGAAGTTTCTAAAGCTTTGACAGCGATCTTGAAATTGGGAATGCTATTGGCAATTATGATGGAAAAGAATTCTCTATCAATTAGAAAAACCACATTTTAGTAATTTGTGTTAAGGGAAATAACGGAATTCTGTTTCTTTTCTCTGGAGAAAATGTAACAAACTAGGCGACTCCTAGAGAAGCAAACCCATGGTGGCATGGTCAGTGATACCACAGGTGGGGACCTCAGCAGTGAGGGCTTCTACACACCACGGCAGAAGCCAGTGGCCACATCAGGAATAAAGGAGAAAGGGACTGAGGCGATGGATGAGTTGGTAACATGTTTGCCTCACACATGTGAATACTTGAATTTGAGTCTCAGTACTCATATAAAAAACGGATGTGGCTGCACACATCAGAAAAATGGTGAGAGTGAGGAAGAGATGGGTGGATAGTGGAGCTCACTGCTCAATCTGCCTCCAGGCCAATGAGATTCTGATTCAAACTGTGAAGGCCCCAGAGACTGTCTTCTGTCACACGCATGTGCACACAACAAAGTCCGCCCCCCATATCTTCAAAACATGCTTCTAACAACCTAGTGAAAGTCCACTGGGATGCACCTCTTAAACGTCCACAGTACCTCCGACACCACACCCTAAGAACCTATCTTTTACCATGGACCTTTAGGATGGGTGGGAGCTATCATTCAAATCATGGCAGTCTCTGGATCATGTAATACAGTATTTGTCATATTTTTATCATTTGTAATTTGTTTTTTACTTCTATTTTCATTCCTCAAAAAAGGTAATTCACACTAAATTTTGCAAGTTTGAATCTGAGTTGTTTTTCTCAATGAAAGTTTCACGCTGACTATGCAGTAGTCCTCATCAAATCTGGGTCAGGGGCCAGCGAGACGGTTCAGCTGGTTTATGCTCTTGCCAGCAAACTCATGACCTAAGTTTGATCTCCAGGTCACACATTGTGGTCGGGAAGAGTTGACTCCCTTGAGAGATCCCCTGAGTACCACACACGCTCTGCAAATCACACACACACACACACACACACACACACACACACAAACACAAATGTAATTGAAAGAAATCTGGTGCCCACATGTCTAGCAGATCCGACCTCTGCCTGCACTCCTGGAACCAGTATCCTGTAGTCTGGAACCACTGAGACAGAGCTCACCTTGCTGGTAACTGTATTAGGATTCTCTACAGAATCAATACAATGTCTGTCTGTCTATCTATCTATCTATCTATCTATCTATCTATCTATCTATCTACCTATCTATCTACCTATCATCTGTCTTTCTATCTCTGTCGATCTGACTGTCTAACTACCTTCATATCTACCTACCTGTCTGTATACATCTGGTACTGATTTACATGAGAATGTACTAGAATGGCTTATAAGTAATAGAGGCTGACAGTCCAACAATGGCCATCTGTTTGTCAAAGAAGTGAGTGCTCAGTTGACCAGGCTGGGAGCCTCGGTAGTCCCAATATGGTGATGAAGACCTAGGAAATTCCTGGAGAGTTGCTAGTCTTCCATCCATGTTGGAGAGTTGCTAGTCTTCCTTCCATGTTGGAACACAAAGAGGCTGAGTTCTGATGTCAGTGAAGGATGGTGGCAGCAATGACAAAACAGAGACTCTCATCAGCAGGCAGGGAGAGTAGGGGAGGGCAGGGGAGGGCATGAGAGGGAGGAAAAAGAGGAGAGGTAGGAGAGGGAGGGAGGGCAGAGGGCAGAGAGGGGAGGAAAGTCAGGGGAGTCAGGGGAGGTAGAAGAGGAGAGGTAGGAGAGGGGAGGTAGGAGAGGGGAGGCAGGGGAGGGAAGGCAGGGGAGGCAGGAAGCACTCTTTTCTCTTCAGACCTCTTTATATCACGGCTGCTTTCTGAAAGATGTAGCCCACTTTTGGGAAGTGCCTTACCTTTCTTTTAATCCTTCCTAAACAAACCACCACAGACAGGCAGAGAGGAAATGTGTCTTCTTGGTCCTGAGCCCTGTCTGTAAATACAGAAGAGTTGATAGGCTTTGAAATATTCAATCAATCCATAGCAGTAAGGAACATGAAACACAAGGTCATGTAACACCTGCATTAGAATTCCCCAGTGACCAATGCAGAGAGGTGGAGTCCCGTGACTCAATAGACCAACATTTGAAAAAAATAATTTTAAAGAATCTTGGAGAACTAGGAGATTACTGATAAACAACCCAGCCAACTCGGGAAATCGATCCACAGACAGAAAGAGCCTCAACAACAAACCACGATGTAATGAGCACTAACCAGAGCTTTTGGAACTGACGTGTCCAGGAGCTGAGATGGTGGTTGCCAAGAATGGTGTATTTAGTACAGCAGCAGAGCTGATGGCAGAAGTCAGGCAGACAGAAACACAGAGTGAGTGGGCGAAAGAATGTACGGGCCTTATGCCTTACGTAATTGAAGGGATGCCATAAGGGAAACAGTACACTTTCTCCAAAATTTTTAGAAATAGGGGAAGAAAGTAGTTTAACACTTATTCAAAGAAATAATGTCTGAAGACATAGCAGATCTTGGGAGGAAAAAAATACCTTCTAAAATTGTGAAACTCAGAAATTCCCAAGTAGGAATGCCAAAATATAGCACCAAGACACACTGTAAGCAGACAGTCAAAAGCCAAGACAGACACCCTGGAAAGCACCAAGCAAACACAGTATAATGATATTCTGTCAGACCTCATAGTCACAGCAGACAAAACTTGAAGAGACATTCGGCATAAAATAAACAGAATAAAAGCAAATTGTTACCTCAGATACCATCAGTAAAGAGGAAAGCAGAAGAGAAAGAAACAAGGCATGCTCAGGCATCCCATCACTCGTGAGGCAGAGACAGGAGGATGACTGTCAGTTAGAAGCCCAGCCAGAGCTATTTAGCAATACCCAGTCTTCAAAAATGTATTGGAAAGAGAAAAAGAGAGAGGCAGAGAGACAGAGGGGAGGGGGGTGGAGAGAGGTGGGGAGGGGGGGAAAGAGAGAGAGAGAGAGAGAGAGAGAGAGAGAGAGAGAGAGAACATTCAAGTGTAGTGCTAACAAGATGGCGTTAGGGAGTCACCATCAGTCAACAGAGGTCTGAAATATAATTAGCAAAGACTCCATCATCAAAAGGCTTAGAGTGACTGAATGTGTTAAGAAAAGAAAATCCAGTAGATTTCCTATAATATGTTGTGTGTGTGTGTGTGTGTGTACATAAATACACACACATACACATTATACCAAAATGTACCAAAATATACCAAACTGTAAGCAAATAGTCAAAAACCAAGGACACACACACACACACACACACACACACACACGTCATTCTGTAACGATGGAAGGATTAAAAGACACAGTAATCATGATGTACATGCTACCAACCTCTGAGTACTTTCATGGCTAAAGACCTGAAGTGGGGGACTGGTCGTGATGCAGTAGGGTTGGAAATTTCAATACCCACTTTCAATAATAGAGTATCCAGAAAGAAAATCAGCAAAGAAATGGCTGGATTGAACAACCTATGGCCTGACAAGATGTTTCAGTGGGTAACGGTGCTTGTGGCCCAGCTGGAGAGCCTGCTATCAAATCCCAATACCCATATAATGTGTGCCAATTAGGTTTTGTCAGCTTAACACAAGCTAGAGTCACCAGGGAAGAGATAATCTTAAGTGAGAAAATGTTTTCATTAGCCTGGCCTATGAACGTGTCTGTGGAGCATTTTCTAGATGGCTGATTGATACAGGAGGGCCCGGACCACTGTGGCTGGTGTCATTCCGGAGTAGGTGGCCCTGGGTTGTATAAGAAAGCAAGCTGAGCGAGCCAGTAAGCAATGTTCTCTGTGGCTTCTGCTTCAAGCTCTTGTCTTGAGCTCCTGTCGTGGCTTCTCCTGATGGTAGACTGTGACCTATCAGCCAAATACTAAACCCTTTCTCCCCAAGCTGTTTTGGGTCCGTGTTTGATCACAGCTAACTAGGACATGATGGCAGAAGAACAGAGTCCAGGACAGATTGAAGGATGGATCACACAAAAAGCAGGACTCGGTGTACTGCCGAAGATCAAAGACCTTCCGAGCACCTTTGAAGAATGTGATGGAGACACCAATAAATGACAGCAAGGAAACCAAAAATTTACAACTTAGGGGACAGAGTGGCAAACGCCTGATAGCCATCACTTCAAAGAGGAAATCAAAAGGAATTTTAAAATATCTCCAGACAAACAAAATGAAAATACAACACACAGAAGCTTTGGATGCCACAAAAACAGTTAAAGGTACTTTAAAAAGTATCTCAGATAAACAACAGAACTTGACACTTCAAGTAATTAGGGGAGAAAGAAAAAACTGATTGAGCTTGGAGTTACTGGAAGGAAATAATGAAAAGTAGAACAGATATACATCAAGTGGAGATAGGGAAACAGAGACATCAAAAGAGACGTCGACAGAGACGCTAAGAGATTCTTGGGGGGAGGTTAGGTGACAACATGCGCACAACTCCAGAGTTTATTCATCGCATCTCATGAGAAACTATCAAGCTAAGCTTAAAAGGCACATGAAGGCAACTGTAATCCAAATGTAATTCAATTTAATTAGGGTTTTCTATAAAAACATTTTTGAACCCACAAAGTAAATAGCACAGAAGAAATAGAAAAATTCTGAAAAAAATGTATAATCTATTGTGGTCAAATCATGAAAACACAAAAGCAACAAAGAAATGTAACCAGCAATCCATATATCCCAACAATAACAACAACAACAGCCTGTTGGTGGTAGCTTCCTCCATGAATTCTATCGAGCATTCAAAGACAAACACAGATATATGAACTCTTAAGGCTGTCAAACTAAAGATACAAATTAACCCACACATCAAAAAAGAGTAGGCTACAACCATGTGGGATTTATCTTTGAGAAACATGGTTGGGTTAGCATTTACACATCTATTTCATATACCACATTAACAGAATGAGAAAAGAACAAGATAATTTTAAAATTTATAGAAAAATCATTTAACAAAGCTCAATTTATGTTTAAAATTCTCAAAGTAGGTACTGAATGAAGTAGGTACTGAACTGAACCAATACCGGACAAACCATCTCTGCAGTCCATCACTACATTAACGTGGAAATGCTGGAAGCTGTCCTGTGAGATATAATACAAGGCGAGAGAGTCCGCTCGCCACCAGCCCCTTCTACTCAGCACAGTTCTGGAAATCCTAAACAGGATGAGTACACAAGAAAATTTAACCGAAGGCATCGAAATCAGAACAGAAAAAATTATCTCTGTTTCCAGGTAACATGATTATATGTAGAAAACTCCAAAGATGTTTACAAAACATCTTGGTCATAGTAATGTCACAAGCTACAAAATGTAAACAGGTAACAGTGTTCCTTACACCAACAATGAACTATACAAAAAGCAAATCAAGGAAGTTGCTCCATTTATACTAGAAGCTAAAGATCAATTTAGGAATACATTTAACCAAGAAGATGAAATTTTCATTTTACTAGCAAATATATGGTACTGACAAAGAAAATGAAAACGGTACAGTTAAATAGGAATATCGGGGCGAGGGAGATAGGTCAGTGAACATGGGGCACTCACGATGAGACATGGCGAGGAAAGCCTGCAACGCCAACATTTGCAAGGGTGGAGGAACACGTGGATCCTGGGAGCTCGCTAGAGCTAACCATTCTAGCTCACCGATAGAGACTGTCTCAAAACATTCCAGCAGAGAGTGGCAGCGAAGACACCAGCTTTATCCTCTGCCTCTGAACTCACAGAGACACAAGTGTACACACCTACACACTCAAGCGCAATACATACACATACAGATGTGTGTGACAAACGGAATGTTATACTTCTCTACCATATGCACACACACCACCTAGAACACACATCTTACACACCCATATAAAATACGGTTTAAAAACGTATCTTTGTTCATTGGAAGAATTAACAATGTCAAGTGTCCATGCAACACAAAGGAATATATAGTTAACGCCATTCCTAGCAAAAGCTTGTATTCAAATTTCAAAGAAATAGAAAATAATAATCCTAAATTTTGTGTAGCAGATAATCATGCTTAGTCACAGATGTCTTGACAAGTCCCAGAACTGTTGCCATCATAGTTCCTGATTTCAAACTATATTCTAAAGCTACAGAAAATGTAATCAGTGTCTTGGAGAGCTATCTACAGCCTCATGTTTATTGCAGCAATGTTGACAGCAGTCAAAACTTGAAACTGTGTCTGTTGGTAGAAAAAGAATAGGATAAGAACAGTAATTAGTAGGCTAATAGAGAAAATGTGTGGCATATATGCAAACATTTAAATACACGGACACATATAAGTGTATGTGACAGATGGAATATTATACTGCCTTGAACAAGAAGGGAATCCTTCAACTTGGTGCATCAGACGTGAACCTGGACATGGTGCTAAGTGAAGTGAGGCATATTCTCTTCCCTCCTCTCTCTCTCTCTCTCTCTCTCTCTCTCTCTCCGTGTGTGTGTGTGTGTGTGTGTGTGTGTGTGTGTGTACATATATTTGCTGAGTCAGAGAACAACTTTAGGCAGCAGATTCTCTCCTTCCACCATGTAGTCCCCAGGGATCAAACCGATTGCTGGGCTTACAGGCAAAGGCTTTTACCCACTGGGCCATCTCACAGGCCTCCAAATGGAAAAATACTCAGGCTTTGCTAAGGTGTAGGCTCTGTGACTTCTTTCTGGCACAAATGCAGCCATACATGATCGAGAAATGAAAAAGGTTGACCATGTTTCAATAAAGCTTCATTTAAAGGAACAAGCAGTGACTGGAGCACTAGCTGAGGATGTTATAGGCATGGAAAGCGCCACTGGAGATCTGTGAGGAAGATAGAAGGTGATATGACTTTACCAGTGCTCTGTGTTAAGAAAGTAATCTGAGGGTTGAAAGATTTGATGAAGAGGAAAGGGGAATACATGTCAGTGCCATGGATAAGGCTGGAGATAGGGCAGGAAAGCAGAAAGGCCAACTTTTGGATGTTGAGTCTGTCTCCCAGGGTCTCCGCACTCTAGATACTAAGTCAGCCAAGCTAAGAAAGCACCCAGCAGTGTGCTAGACAGCTTTTCAAGCCTTTTGGTCTCTTTTGTGCTGGGTGTCAAAGCACTGGACTCAGGGCTGACACCGACTCCAGTGTGACCCCCAGGCTTCCTTGCAGACAGTACCTGACACTCTCTGCGTCGGGCCAAGCATGGGCCCAGGCAGAGGAGACATCACTAAGCTCTAGACACCCCGGCACACAGCCAAAGCAGAACTAACCGGAGAACCACGGAGGCTGTGTGTGGGCCAAATGGCTTTCTAATCATGCTGCTCTCCAGACAAGAGCAAGCCTTGTCTCTCCAGCAGCACTCAGATAGAGCCAGGGTGTGGGGAGGAGGCCAGGTGTCCAGCAAGTCCAGAGCAAAGAATCTGGTTTCAAAGCTCGTAGATCCCCTTGGCCTGGGTCAGTGGAACACAGAAAGTAGAGAGAGGGAAGAGTTTTTATTCCTGGAACATTAGGGACCTGTCCTATAGAACTGAACACTTGGAAATGGAGCAGGTGAATCTGAGAGATAATCTGCCGTTTCCTAGTGAATTCCCCACCATCTCTCTCTCTGGAATGACACAGAACACACCCCTGGAAATATGAAGGTTGAGGTTTGGGGGTGTTTTTGTTTTTGTTTGCTTTGCTTTGTTTTGATTTGATTTGTTTGGTTTGATTTTGCTGAGTTGTCTAGCAAGAGTTGTCCCTTCTGCTATGCATGCTGAAGCAATTTGCCTGAAGTGGAGCCAGTTTGGAACTTGTCACATTTATGTCCCACAAAGAGGAGGTTTGCTAACTGATTGCACACTATATTGCTTCAGTATAAGTGTTTAGGGCTGGGAGACACTGAGGATGCTACTTAGATATTCTGTGTACTTCCTCGGGACTCTATTTCAGAAGTGTGGCCTGGGAAAATACTCCTGATGCAGAAATATCATTGTAACACTGCCAGTCAGTCAACCAGGAAATGCTGGGAAACACATCCAGAATTGTTTCACATGTGACTGTGGTTGTTCAGTAAGCTTTTCGCTCCCTTTGCATGGTGTAATGGTTTTAAATATTAGAATAATTATAGGTACCCAAATCTAGATCATAAATATGAAAAAGAAATGCAATTATTTGTTTTTATTATTTATTTTTAAAGATTGTTTTTTATTTTTGTTTATTTAATTACATGTATTATGAACACTATGTGCATGTCTGATGTCTTGGAGGTCAGAAGAGGGTGTTGAATCCCTTGGAACCTGACAGACAGGTATGAGCTTCCATGTCAGTACTGGGAATCGAACCCTGGTCCCCTCCAAGAATAATACATCATTCTTACCTGCTGAGCCATCTCTCCAGCACTCCCCCACTGTCAACTTTTAAAGGAATTAAATAACTTTAATTGCTCTAAAATAAATGACAACAGTGAAACTAAACACTGTGAACTGCTATGTACAACAGTTAAAATTCAGCAATGATTTGAAGAGGTGGAACTGAAATGAGAGGGTGGGTGTTCTAAAATAGTGGGTCTCTTTATGTAGCACAGGCTAGCCTCAAACCTTCCATGTAACACAGGCTGTCCTTGAACTCTGCCTTCAGGAGCTGGGATTGCAGGCATGTACCATTGCATCCAGTTTATTCTGGGACATTTTGACAATCCTTCTACTTTGGTCATAATGGGAGACGACCCCACTGGTGTCCAGGGTTCAGCCTGGACACACACAATGCAGAGAAAGAGCATCCCAGCCATTTCAAGTTGCCAATGTATTCACACATGGAGAGCTCTGCCCATGTTTGTGGGAAAAGATCTCACTGTGATGAAAAGCAAAACATAAACAACAACAAACTGATGTGAATCCTTGTGTTTCCTTCCCAGTTGAGAAAGTGATCCGTGAAAAGAGAGGTGAGTCGAGTTGCTCCTCATGCAGTGTTCCTTCCTCGTGGGAAGAAGTTCTATTTCCCTTCGACTTCCTGGATGTTCTTCAGGGGCAGTTTGATCTTGAGAGGATCTGAGGAAAGACTGGCTGGATGAAGAACAGACTGCCTTCACATGAGGTCTTCCCAGTCAGAGGCTTGGTTTGCCACAGGCTTGGGATTCCTGCGTTGTGAGGGGAGGGTTGCCTGTGCAGGGCTGAGCTCCCAGCCAGGAGGATGGGAACTGAATCTCACAACCATGCTTACCCTGTGGCACTGCCAAGGGAGGTGAGCACGAGCCAGCTTGGGCATCGCTAGCCTTGGTACCTCAGAAGATTCTGTAAACAGTGTTTAAGAGAAAAGGGAGTAGCCACCCTCTTCCCCACCCCAGGCAGCCACCATCACAGCCCTGCCCAGGCAGTGACTGGAGAATCATCAACCCACAGACCAAGGAAGCGGCAGTGTGGCTGATGTTGTTGCTGTCTATGTGTGACCCTCTTTGTGTGCTTCCAGATGCCTTCATCTACATTAGAGAGGTTAGGAGCACAGGATGCTCTTCTAGAGGATCTGGGTTCAATGCTCAGCATCCACAGGGGGATCTTATGCCTTCTTCTGGTCTCCATGGGCACTGCATGCATATGATATATAGACATACATGATAGCAAAGCACCCACTCATACACACATAAAATAAAATAAGGAAAAAACGTAAACAAAAAAAAATCACATTTCTTAGAGAAGAGAGTTGTGTGGGCAGCTCTGGTTCCTCAGGGCTTGTTCTGGTACATTCTGTGCTCTGTGCCATAACATACATCCTTCAAAAGCAGAAGGGAAATGGAGATAATTCCAAAGTCTCCTTCAATCCTTCAGGGGATCACAGACACTTCTAAACTAATTCTCACTCTCTTCTCCAGCCTGTTCTCCTCTGACCTCCTTTCCCTAACCCTGCTTTCCCAGTCTGGTAGTGACATCCTGAGAAAGGAAGTGACACGCTGTGATGGGAGGTTTTTCCCTGGTGACATCCATCCATCTGGCCACAGTAGGGGCTCCTCTGGGGCCCATACAGACAAGATGTCAGCATGTGCCAAGATCAGCAAAGAGAAGATGTCAGGACAGAATTCTCCCATCCTAGGGTGTGGGGGCTGAGTCAAGCCCAAGTTCTGAGATCTTTAGCCAGTGGAGCTAATCTGTTCTCAGGAAAGTGACCTGGTTGATCAGACAAGACAAAACAAGCCAAGGTCACAACAGAAAACTTTTGAAGCAGTCCCATCTGCCACCCCAGAAGGCGGGCACATCCACAAAACATGGCTTTCTACAGGAGGCCTGCCCTTTGACCTGTGAGGAGTGGTTTCCCTCTGTATAGCCACACACACACACACACACACACACACACACACACACACAGTTCATTCCCTACTAACTGGTCTTGAATAAACTGTTCTGAACACCAAGTAGAAAACCACCATACTAGGTTTGATAAAATGCTCCTCCTGACCGGACGCAGAGCTCTGGATCCAGTTTTGCCTAGTTTCTTACGCTCCCCCAGCAGTCCCAAGGCAATATTCCCATCAAGAACACCTAGGTGCACCCTGGGCTTCCCAAAATAGACACTGAAGACCGGATTACTGATCCAGACAGCAGGCTCTCCTCTTAGCATATCTGTCCTTTATCTGGTCAATTTTAACAAACACATGGTCCTGCCACCTCTGGAAGAAGTGTCCCAGAAGCCCCAGAGGCACTCCAAACAATACAGGCTGTTATCACTACCTTTAACAAGATAGTAAGACTCTATTGTTGAAGCCATCACTGTAGGATATCTGAACTAATAGAGAACCTTGTTTCCCACTTACTAGCTTTCAGATTGCCAAAAGATGCTATGTACGCCACTGGAGGAGACTTCTCACCAGGGATCTTTACCTAGGGCTGAACCCTACATGCTATAGTACCAACCTGCCAGACAAAATGTGCTTATTGGTGTAATAGTGGCATGACAATTACAGAGGTTACCAAAAATAATTTCTGGTTGGATTTGAGGCACTGTAAACTTGGTCAAAAGCCAGTGGCTGGGGAGGCTATAGGCTCTAGCAGAGGAGCCTACTACAGTTTGCTTATTAAATGGTCATGTTTCTATGACTTCCTTCTAAACATTTATGTTCACACCCACAAACTGGTTCTTCTCTAAATCTTAGTCACAGAAGCTTCTTTTTGTAGTGGGCAGGTTATTGCAAAGACTCATAACTAGTCAGCACACTGAGAATAAGTTACTGGGAGTGTCCATCCCTGAGAGGAGCACTTATACTAACCCCTCCTCACCCATGTCCAATCTCAGGGAGTATCTCTGAAGAGGAGGCAGAAAGAGTGCAGAAGCTGGAGTGTGGGATGGAATACTGTGAAACCCTGTTCTCTGGACACCACACGAGCATTGTGTACCCGAGCTCACGGCAGCTGTGCTGTAATATCAAGCCAGTCAAAAAGCCATCAGCAGATGGGGAGACCTCACAAGTCTCTGTCTCTAGCTGAGGAGCTATTGGTGGTTGGTGGCAGCTTGAGAAAGGAGAGTCATTTTCCTTTGGATGCACAGTCACTAACAGGTTTCCCATGCTCCAGGATGGCCCCACATCCATGGCATTCAGGCAGCAAAGTTTGGACTCCGTGAGTTATAAAAACTGAAAACCAAACGAACAGAAACAAAAGAACACTTGAAGTTTGGGTAGGGGAGGGAGATTGGGAGAGATTAGAGGTGGATATGGCCAAAATACACTGTACACATGTGTGAAAATCTCAAGAGAATGAATAAATGAAAAATATTGTATAATTTTTTTTTGAATTGGAAAAATTCCTGCTCATCTGGAGACCCGGCTGAGCCTAAGTTAATGGGCACCTGGTTAGGGACGGGCTCGGAGAAGACTGCTAAGGACCAGTTCCATTCTCAGAGGGACTCTTGTTCTAGAAGACAACTGGCCAATATGGAAGCGCTCTTTCTCCTGTATTAGCCATCCCACGTGGTGCCTTGTCACTGTGTGCTAGGCTGTGTGGTCTCACTGTGTGCTAGGCTGTGTGGTCTTAGCTTCCTTCCACTCGCCTCCCAAAATAAGAACTGAGAGAGTTGAGGAATCAAGGCTACACTTTAACTCTCCCAGCAGATTCTTCTGTGTTTATTCCCCCCCCCCCCCCCGTGAGGGCTATAAATGCAAATTGTTCATTTGAGCAATCTCTGTCCCTTCTGGAAGGTCCCTGTCCTCTTCCTGTGAAAGGCACTCAGCTCTTTAACCAAATTGCACAGGATGGCTGCGAGGGAGAGAGCTAGTTTGCATACTTCAAATTAGAGGAACGCAGAAAAGCATGCAAGTCAGAGACTTACACCACTGGGAGTGGAGTGGCAGGAGGCTTGGGCCCTTAGGGAGGCTGCTGCCTGAGGCTTAGTGATGCTGACTCCTCAGAGACCTAGAAGGGAGCTAATGGCACCTATAAAAATTGTACAAATTAGTATCCAATATGTGAACATTTTCAGGTGGGCATCTTTTTAGCTGGTGTGCTAGAGGGACCACCTCAGCTTGTGCCAGCTCCTGCCAGCCCTTGGCTTAAAACAAAAGGAGGACTCCTAAAAGTTAAGCTTCCTCTTCCCATGTTGAACCACCTCTGCAACTGGATTGTTGCCACCCACTTCCTCAGCAAGCTCAGCTTCCTTGGAATTCCTAGGCAAGCAGAAAACTCCGGAAACTGAAACCATGGAAGTTACCGAGTTCCCAGAGGAGCTTGGACCACCCAGAACCTAAACTCACTGATAACTGACCAAATGACAAGTCAGGAAAAATGGTCTTTGGTGAGCAAGCATTTCTGAGGTCTAGGCATGTTTTCACTTGACTGAGGACACTTGGACTTCAGCTGGGGCTGGGGGTGACATCTGGATTGAGGGCAGGATTAGTACAATTTTCTCCCTAGGAGGATGGTTTGAAAAGTCAGTGGCCGTCCTATGCTACAGGGAAGATGGATCTTCACCACTGCTCTGCCCTACCCTTTTCCCCTCAGTCTGTTTGAGGTCCCTGAGGACTCACTGTCTTGGTGGTCATGCCACTGGACAGCTAAATCACAATATTTATCGCATGCTTTGTCTTCCAGAGGCTTGATCACAGACTTGTAGTGACAGGGATTTTTAATTAGGCTAGCAAAGTTTTGTTGTTTTTCAAAAGTCCTGATGTGTTTCTAATTAAAAACACATGGGCAGAAGATGGCCCATTCCTTCACTTACCTCTTTGTAAAACAATGGTGGCTCAATGGCAGCTTGATCTGCCTGCCCCTGGTTCTCCAGGCACTGGTTTTGTTTGTTTGTTTCTTTTGGGAAAGTTGTTGTTGCTCTTTTTTCCCTATTTTCTTTTGAGTGTGGAGGCAGTGCGTGTGTTTGTGGGTATGTGCATATTTGTCTGCAATCCCAGAGTTCAAGGAATCATCTTTAACGGCTTTTCTGCTATATTCGATGAGGCAGGGTCTCTCCAGTAAGCCCAGCTCACTGATAATCTCTAGTCTTGCTGGCCATCTTTCTCAGAGGACTCTCCTGTCCACATAGTGGAATTACAAGTAGGTTACCATGGCCATCTGGCATTTTTGTGGGTTTCTGAGGAGTCCCAATTCCAGTCCTCAGGTCGGGCAGGAAGCACTTTAACCACTTAGCGTCTCTCGTTAGTCTTGCTGGACAGTTCTAAACAGGCCAATCTTCCTCCAACCTGAAATGAGTGCTCACATCGCTGTGACCTGTACAGGTTCACTGTTTGGTGAAATCCAAGGGTAATAAGGATGCTGGCATAGCAAAGCTCTGGGCTGTCAGAAGCCCATCCGTCAGCGTATGCAAATGTATTCCACAGCACTCCAAGTCTTCCACACTAAATTAAGTAACTGCATAAAGTCTCCTGAAATAAAAGGGAGAAGGGTCAGGAACTGCTTGATCTAAATCACAACTTAACTACCTTGGAGGGGTTGTTTTCTGCTGTGGTTGTGAGTGAGTGTGCCCCTGAGAACACATACTCACCTCCAAATATGCTCCCCAAAGGCAAACTTAATTTGTTCCATGGGCAGTACTTTGGACCTTCCCTGCCCTACCCAAAATGTTCAAATGTATGCACACGTGGTTACAATGCCTATTTCATCTGTCCAGATGAATAAAGGTCTTGACCCAGCATAAGGTGCTTCTTGATCTACAGAGGAGGAGCTGGCATTTACTGAGCACAGTTCCAAGTGCCTCCATATTGGTTCATTAGACCTGCATGGACACATATCCATTTGCCCAGGTCATGAGGCTATCAACAGGCTGTAACTCTGTAGACGAAGGTCACTCCCATCACACTGTAGAAATGAAACTAAGTTGCAAAAAGATTAATTTACCTGAACCCGTGCTGTTTGTTAAGTGACAGTGCTAACAAGTGAACCTCAGCAGCATGAGTGCAGGTGAGTTTTATCTGAATGTCATCCTCCCTCTGACTTTCTACAATAGGCTAGAGAAGCACTTCCGGCCTGGAATTCACTTGCCATTCTTGACCTGGTATCTATAGCCACTCAAATAATAATTATTCTGCCTTCTTCCCTGTCCACCTATCCTATCTTACATCCATAAAGGAGGATGTGCTTTACAGACAGACTCTCCAGGGCAGGGAAGAATATGGGAAGAAGATGGCCAAGGTCACACACGGATCTCCTCAGGCACCCCTAAATGGTAAGGGCAGAAGCCTGAGCTATTTTGATAATGGTGTCTGAAACTCTAAAACATTAGTTCCCCCCTCAGTGTGACTTACTAGAAATTCGTTCAGAGCCTCACCCATTGAAGGTAAGTTACTTAGCCAGCCTGCTAACGGAAGGCCCTGAGGATCCAGAAGTGGCTATGTAGTCAACCCTTCCATGGATTAGGTTGGTCCCTCCACCTCCAGGGAAATAATTGGAAACAAGAAGGGTGTATCTTTTCCATCACGGAACCCACTGAACTGAGCCTGACTCCTGCTAGAATTCCAGAGTCTTGTATCCTGAGGCAGAACCGATCCATCTCACAATGGCAGTACTGATGGATGGGCAGACGAAAGGAATGTTGGCATTCACATGACAGTCACATGTCCATTTGCCCAGGTCATGAGGTTATAAACAGGCTGTAACTCTGGATTTTGTCTGCTCAATCATAAACTTGCATGGCTTTGTAAGTGTCTTGTGTATGGTTGTGTAACTCAAAAGACCGTACCTCTGAGCAGGCGGCTGCCCCAAGAGAGAGCCATGCCAAGCCCAAGTATCCACCAGGTACTTAAGGCTGTCCGGAATTCTCTGTCTCTCTGTCTCTCTGTCTCTATCTGGCTCTGTGTGTATGCGTGTATGTGTGCATGATTGTGTGTGTGTGTGTCTGTGTCTGTGTCTGTCTGTCTGTCTGTGTGTGTGTTCAGCTGCTCCAGAGAGCCATAACAAAATTATAAGCAGGAGCTCTGCTCCAGCCCTCTGCCCTCCGAGCAGCACGAATCCCATCTCCCACATCCTGTCTCCTCCCTACTTCCTCCTCCCTTTTCCCAGCTCAAGAAGGCAAGATGGGAAGTCTCTCACGACCCTGTGGCTTGGCTGGGAGGAAGCCTGAATTTGATATAGCTGCTTACATGGGGCCTGGTAGGAGCATTTATCCCTGAGTCTGCATTTCTCTGTTCATCTATTTTTAGACTCATGCTGCAGACCTCTCTGGGGGCTCAGATGGACGTCTCCAGCGAGGATTGTCTGAACCAGAGATCTAATGTGACTGCTGTGTATCTCCCTGAACAGGGACAAGGAGCAGTCAAAGGTAGCTTTTGCTTCCAAGTCAAGAGGAAGAGAAGTAGACAGAATGTGACAACCTGTCCACCCTACAGGAACAAGAGCATAGGCCCATATTCTTCCTTCCAGATTAGCAGCGAGCCCTGGGAGGTGGCTGAGGGCCTGTGGTCTGGGAACTTCGGGAGAGTGCCATGCTCAGGAACCAGATCCTTCGGCAGCCAATCAGAGTACTTGGTCCAGGCCTGGTCGGAGAGCTCTCTGTTGGGCCTACATTCCCACCACGGAGTCCTCCTCAGAAAGTCACACCTGCCGGGCTACTCTTCTCTCTGGACTCTAGAGTTGTGAACCAGGGGCTTCTGTGGGATTCTTCTTGCCTGCTTGCTCTGTGTCCCTCAGGATGTAGGTCTAATGTCATCACAACTGTTACCACTACCTTAATAAGACTAATGTCTAGTTGTCACCCATATCGCACTGAAAAAAGTTGAGGGAAAATAACTATTCGATAGTCATCCTGCTCTGGGGCAGGCTGCAGAGGACAGTGAGGCTGGAGCAGCTAAGATGGCAAGTGGGAGCTGAACCAACCCCAAACAACCAAAAGTGTTACAAAAGTGTTACAGTAGAAGCCGAGAACCAGGAAGCAGCACTGGGAGAAGAGGCCACATTACAACATTACAACACTAGCTCTTCCGTGTTCCTGCTCACAGGTGCTTAGAAAGCCTGTTATTTGGAAGATTTCCGTTCAAGGGGCTCAATTCACAGAGTGTAAGGAAAAGAAAGCTGAATTGGTTGAACTCCCAATGTTATCCATGTAGACTTAAAGCATCATTGTCAAATATTGAAAATACCTTCGCTGACTTGTCATCTGTATCAATCAAACTCAGGCAAAATATCATATTTGAAGTAATCAGTCTTGACATTCAAAATGTAAAAGAACCAGAATTTACAATCTGGTAACAGGCACTGGATGAGGCCAGTCACCCCCTGTCACTCAAACGCTTCCACAGATGCCTTTGTGGCTCCCTGGAACTCAGTCACTCTCCACTGGCAGAGCCTAGCATGGTGGGTCTGGACCCTGAACTGGAAGAGGAGAGCAGTGAGTCACCTGTAGGTCAGGATGGAGAGGTGGGTACAAGCAGGGCTGGACATTTAACTTCTCTGTCATGCCTCACTTAAACTTGAGAATACTTGCTAATAACCACACCTTCCCAGCTCTCACACAGAGAAATGGGAATCTTCTGCTGTAATAAAGAAGGGAGGTTGGTTTTTCCTTTGGGGTACTAGCCCACATTTGACTTCTCTCTAGCCTCTTACTCCAACCCCATTTGAAGATTCAACACATCCGTTGGCTCTTGTTTGTCAACTACACACACGCTAAGTCACAGGAGAGTGGTAAGCTCATCTGAGCTGTTTGCTCAGGGGTCCCTACCCACCATGCCATAGGTGTCTCTCTATCTGGAGCATCTTCACAAAGGGGAAATAAATCAGGCATGAAGTATAGCTGTGGCTACAGGACCCACAGTTTAGAAGCCAATGAAGAAACAAGCCAAGTTTGGGGTTCAGGTATCCAGGCAAGAAGCTCAGGGCAGCCAAGTACAGATGTATCTGCTTGCAACTGACTTCAGAGATGGCCAGGAAGGCATGACCCTGGAGTGAGAAGGAGTCCTTTATAGGTGAGCAGGAGGTCTTGTGCAGAAGCCCAGAACTACTGCTGGCCAAGGCTTGGCTGAAGAGGAGCCCAGGGCTGTGATGGTCAGCACAAAGGAACTAGTTCCAGGAAGACCGCAGAACAGTAGCCGTAACGATATTAGCAGAATGGGTACATTTTGTTACTGACCGGTACGCAGGCTACCTTCCTCTGGACCTGAGGATTTGGGCATGCAGTGAGCAGACACATGTGACTTTCCAAAGCGGCCCAGATGATTCAGGTACAACTGCCTGACAGTGCCTGTCCCAAAGTGGGTACCAGCAAAGTTGTATGTATGATTCTGAGGTGAAAAAAAAGGGTTTTTACTTTATACTTAGAATTGTTCATCATGTAGAATATGAATAAACATAAATTAAATAATATACTAACATAAAAATGTAAATATGCATTTATATATGAATAAATTAAATATAAATTTAAGTAAATTATTTAAATATAAATGCATATTTAATATGTAATTTATGTATATTTAATGTATATAAAATATAATGTATTAAACAGTTAAAGTATAAATACATATAAAATATTTATAATAAATATTTGTCTACTGAATGAATGAACATACTTTCAGTACATTGATTAAGTTAAGATTGACTTCATTAATTAATCAGTTGATAGGCAAAAACTATGATTGCTCAAGACTGAAGGAATCAGGGGCCATGTGCAGAAAGCAGAAGGAAACACTGGCTTTTCTCTAATGGGTTTTAAGTCCATCACTCCGTTATTTGTCAAGAACAGCAGCTGAATATGGCTGGACAAAGTGAGCATTTTATCAGCTCGTGTGGCTGGCACTGTTTGATGTCACTGAATGAAACAAAGGTTTGTGAGAAGCGCTGGGGATGAAAGTATCACTGAGCCAAGCACCACGTAGCTCACAATTCATTGTATCATCTGAGGCTTAAGTGTGGTTGCAAACAATGCAGCCATAATTACGTGTCCAAGGCCCAAAATGGAATCCCGCAAGTGTTGACATGTGGAACATAAGGATGATGGAGTGGCTCACCCACCAGCGTGACCACAGGGCAACCCTGGAGCGCCATGATTGTAGCTCATGGAGTTTCATTACCTGTCCTTCCTGTGCAGTGAGGACACTGGGGCCTTGACGGATGTGAATTGGTTTCTGAGTTCAGGCTGGCCTGCTGTCTTTGAGACTCAGATTTGTATATAGAATAGCCATGCAAATGAGCACGGGCCTGGAGCCAGACAGAATTAATCCAGGCCTAAAAGCAATCGAGTAAAAGGTATCAAAGGGCCAAGAGGAGGAGAACATGGCCGGGTGAGAGGTCCACATATGCTTTAAGCGTCTGTAACTCACTGCCCTGTGATGTACTCTTTTCTATGCTCAGGAGGAAACTTGCAAATGTAGGAAGAAACAGCAGAAACATTTCCAAATATTTACAGAGTAGGGATAGGGCTTCATGTTAGATGCTGGATTAAGGTTCAGAGAGGCTTTCTTGACACCAGGTCTGGAGCAGGCCTCCATGCTTACCCAGATCTCAGCCCTCTCTTGTGCCTAGATACCACTTGTCATGTGAGTCAGTCTGATCATTTATCTAAAGGTATTTGTCCATCTCCTCTGTTGGGCTAGAGGTCTCTAAGCTAAGAATGCTGTCTTCCTCGCCTGCTTTTGAGTTCCAACACGTGACTCCGTGTTCAGTGACTGCTCACTGCTGTGATGACTGGACAATGAGTGTTGGTTTACAAGCAGCATCCTGTGGGGAAAGCACCCACAGGACCTCCGTGTGTCTCAGCCTACAGCTGCCCTTCCCAGAGTTGCCTGCTGGTTGTGTAGCTCCCTCTGCGCTCCCTTTCTCCCAACCTCTACAATGTTATTTCTAAGCAATACGCCACGCCAGAAGTTAATAACTTTATTACATACAGAACTCATACAAAGCATTAAAAAGAGCTGTGTAAAAGTAGAAAATACGTTTTAAAAACACAGGCTATTTACAAAACAACAATGAACATATTAAAACCTACTAAATATCAATAAAAATGTACAGATAAAACAATCCAGTGTGCATTTCTGTATCACAGATGAGAATACAGAAATGTGGAGGTTGTTTTGGAAAGTGAAGCTTCTCTCGAGCTGCTGGCTGGGACATAATCCACCAGAGAGAAAAAAGAGCTTGAGACGTATGTATACTCCCTTCACCCAGCAAGTCTCCCTCAGAGAGTCTAGATGTGTACTATAGGGTGGCAAGACTTTTACTTTCGCCTGACCTTGACTCTCTTAACAGGTAGGCATACGAAACTTTACTCCAGTTTCTGTGTGTATAGATAGGCCTGCAATTATGCCTATTACATATGTTGTTAATCAGGCGGCAGGTCCACCTATACATGCTCACAAGATAGCCCCATCACACGCCCATCGATTACCCAGTGCCAACAGACTTCAAAGAAACTTTGTTATGCATTATCCACCTCCACCTCCACCTCCACCTCCACCTCCACCTCCACCACCTCCACCTCCACCACCACATCTTTCACCACCACCAACAGCAGCAACACTGTCTCCAGAATTTTCATCATCTCCCCCAGTTGAATTTCAGTTCCCACTATAGACCAACTCCCTAGACCCCACCCTCTTACTAAGTAACCTTTGCCAAGCAGTATTCTATTTACTGCCGCCATGAAGTTACCTAATTCACATATTTATTTTTAAGGAGTTAAGAGTACAAGAGTAAAATATGTATGCACAAAAGAAATATTCACTCAAACAACTTTCCTGAGGCCTTACTATGTACTGTGTCATAAAGAGAGATGAGGTCATTATACACAAGCAATAATACGAGTGATCTTAAACAAGCCTGTAGACAGTAAGGCATGGGATGTGAATAAGTGGTGGTGAGGGTGGTGGTGGCGGGGGGGGTGTGTATGTACATGTTATGTGTGTGTCTGGTGTCTGTATGTGGTATTCTGTGTGAAGGTGTGTGTGTTTGTGGTATGTATGTATGTGGTATGTGTGTACATATGCATGTGTTATATGTGTGTATGGTGTCTGGATGTGGTATGTTTCTCTGTGGGTGTGGGTGTGGTGTGTGTAGGTGTATGTGTTATATGTGTGCATGGTGTCTAGATGTGGTATGTTTCTCCCTCTCCCTCCCCCCTCTCTTCTCTCTCTCTCTCTCTCTCTCTCTCTCTCTCTCTCTCTCTCAGTGTGTGTGTGTGTGTGTGTGTGTGTGTGTGTGTGTAGTGGTGTGTTTGCAGGTGTGCCATGGCTTGCATGTGGAGATCAGCAGACAACCTCCTATGTGGGTATTTTTATCTTCCACAGTGTTTAAAATGGGGCCTATTTTGTTGTTTGCTGCTGAGGATGAGAGCTTAGCTGGCTCCAAACATCTCAGACGCCCCATCTCTACTCCCTGTGCCACCGCAGGGCTGTGGCTTTATAGATGCTCACTATTGCATCTGACTTCTTGTGGATTCTGGAGGTTGGAAGGTTGGAATCTAGGTCCTCACTAAGACTTCTACTGAAAATATATGGAGCAATGTGAGGGTGACTTCAGGGGTCTTTTTAGATTGAGTGGTTAGAGAAAGTTCTCCCAGGCACCGTTTGCAAATTAGAACAAAGCTCAACAGCTAAACACCCTTGCTAAGGCAGAGCCCACTGGGAGAGACAGCGGTGTACCACAGTTCAAGGCAAAGTAAAGGTTCTTCTAAGAACCAACTCCATCAATTCTCTGAGCCTTTTGTGGCACATTTTCCTGGAGAAAAAAAGACTCCCTAACCTTTTGGGGGTAGAAAATACTTTAGCAGGGCCCATGTGGCAATGTTCCTTTGCTCTGAGAAGCAGTATACAGCTGTCAGCTGGGAGTGTTTGATGTCCAAGCCTCCCAGGCAGTAAAGAAGCAACAGAGAGAGCAGAGGCCAGCCGGAATCTTCTTGTCCTGGCTTTATTTTTGTTCTGGCAGGCTGAGAAGCACTGGGGAAGAATTGTAATACATGCATGGGAAATATAACTTCTCCCCCTGACTAACTGCCACAGCAGGGAGGAGTCTGAATCAGGATGGTAGGGTGCTGTGGTAGAGTTGAAATACATGGAAAACCTGAAATAGCAGCAAGGGCCTGGCCTCCCTCAGCCCAGGCAGGAAATTCAGGGGTAATCGCACACTTTGCTGCTAAGTAATGGCACTGGGAAAAAAAGTATGTTCAGGATTGACTTTTGGCTTATGCTGGGAATTTCTCTTTCATTTGCTTCCAAAACGGACTTTTTTTTTCCCTCCCTAAAGTTCTTAACTCGTATTTCAAAAGTCCTCGTAGCTACATAAACATGATATATACACAATCTGGCTTTAAATAAAAGCTGTTCGTTGTAGAATGTGCTGAAAAGCAAATTCAGGACCTCGAATTTGGCCACTGAGGTCCATGGCGGCAGCTTTTATTTCATAGAGACTTGAAGTACATTAGGACCCACTCTCCTGCCAGTGGCTGTGTGCCTTGCATGGTTAGTTGACCTCAGAGATTATAAAAGGGAATAATAATTGCTCTGATCCAGCAAAGATGTGTGAGAACAAGACCAGGAAAAGCTAGCAGCAGATCGTCTTCTTCTCTATGGTTCCTGACTCAGAGAAGACCAAACCTGATCTCTGAGCAACTGGTCCATGGTCTGACCCATTTCTCCTTTGTTTTTAAGGCACATTCCTTCGTGCTGATGGGAAGTTGAATGCTAGTGTGAACTGAGTGGCTGCCCTCAGTTTCCAGGGGACTCCTACAAGCTGGAGCATCTCTAGATGACTCGGGAGAACTGGGAGATGGATGCTGAAGGATCTGTAGTTGTTTAGCTGGGGGATGGACACTGCCGAGAAAACGAACTGTCTCCAGATAGTTGAAGGATAATATCATGTGGAAGAGAAATTAGATTTATTTTGTATCACTTTATGAGTGGAGAGAGATTCAACTTTTATAAACAATAACTTGTATCAGAATATAAGACAGCCATGGGATAATACTATTTTTCAAGGTGGGGTGAGGGAACGGGTTGGGGAGGTCTTATCTCTAAGGATTCTATCAAAGAGCAGCTGTCCCCTCCCTGGAAACAATGCATAAAATTATGTGCCAGAAGATGGCTACAAGAGGCAGCCTCTGGGTGCTCCCCCGCCTGTACTCCCCTCCCCCCAGGTCAGGCGGGCTGTATTTCAGGTGACTACAAAATAAAATGTCTTGTGACAGGAAAACAGCCGTGAAGAGGTGCACAGCACACACGCACAGGAGTGTGCGGGTTGTGCTGATGTAGTAATTTTAACCTTTGATAACAACGGAATGTCATGCCACATTTAAGGCAGGAACTACAAATGAAAGTGCTCATACTTTACTGAGCGTGTTTTATGGGTGCCTGCAGTTATGGGGGGCCACGGGAAACTGAGCCAAGATCCTAGGAATTAGGTTACATTTTAATTTTACTTTCTTCCTCCTCTGATTTTGACATAAGCAATTTAAAATGAGCTTGGACCCCTGATCTGCTCACTTCTTTCCTCCTCCTCCTTCTCCCCCCTCCTCCCCCGCCCCCTCCTCCTCCTCCTCCCCCTCCTCCTCCTCCTCCTCTCCCTCCTCCTCCTTCTCCTCCTCTTCCACTTCAGTTTGGGTCAACAGTCTAATGTTAAAGCTGCTGGGCACATAAACAGGAAGCTGATATTTAGGTGGGAGTTCCCAGGAATTTTATACCACTGACCACGGAGGCCAAGACCCAAAGGAAATAGGAAAACCAACATAAATACCTGGGTGACTAATAGTTGCACAGCTCAGCTGGCTTTTCTGAGCACTTAATAGGGAAGTCTCTTGAAGGGGAAACTTCCTTAAATGTTTGAGGACACCATGTGACACTGAAGGGCCAGATAGCAATGCTTACTGCGCTCCCGCTGGGTTTCCTGCAGCAGCCGGAGGCAGAAAGCCTTTCTGGTGGTCTACAGATTTATTTGCATGCGAGCTGCAGACCCTGTCCTTGGCAGTGGAGTTTCTAGGCCTCTTCAGGCTTTGGATTGTTCGGGATTGTAAGACCACCCCTCTTCTCGTTCACATGGAGAGTGCCTAAGAGGATTTAGAATCTAGTGTGTATATTTGCACTGCCTTGTTCTGAAGAGGCAGCTGGAGCTTGGGCAGGCCGGCGCAGCCTACCGCGGGTCCCGGAGGACCCCATTGTCCTCCGAGGGGCCGCGGCGGGGCTCCATTGTGCGCACAGCAGCCTTTCTCTCCTGCCCTCCGGCTCCCGGGCCTGCTGGCCGCCCCCGCTCCAGACAGCACTCTGCAGCCCGGGATCTCCCCGCAGCCGCATTTCCAATGCAGAGGGGCTCGGGCTCCGGGCTGGCCATCTGCAGGCTGAGATTGACAGCAGCCCCCGAGGTCAGTGCCTCCACCACTCGCTCTGAACAGCAGGCCACCCAGGCCTAGCGAGCAAAACAGGGACATCTGCTTCCCTTAATTTAGAGCACCGGTTCTAATTTCACCAGAGCCCCTTGCTGAAGGCTGTCCTGGGGTTCCAGGAGCTGCCCCCACCCGCAGCAGAGGGCCGCCTGCCCCCGGCACTCCAGGCAGGAAGAGCAGCTGAGAAGGCGGAGCTGGGTCATTCACTTGAGCAGGATGACGTCATGGGATGGGGGCAGAGTGGGCTAGCCAGACCCCTGAGCAAACATGAAGCATCATAGCTGGACAAAATCCTGTTCTGCGAGGGAGGTTGGGCTGGCTGTGGGGACAATCCCCTCTGAACTAGGAGACGGATTGTGTGCTCTCTGCCTTTGAGGAAAAGAACAAATGAATGGGCCGAAAGGGAGAGACTAGAGAGCCGGTTCTGCCCTAAAGTGCAGGTCCTTGGGCTGGTCGTTGTAAGAGAGCTTTGGTGGTCAAAAGTAAACTTCTGTCTGGCCAGTTGTCATCCAAGTCAAAGTCAGGACACATATTTTAAAAGCGCTTTTACGTCTGTCTCACCCCAGTCAGGACAACTGTCAAGACACCAAATTACAGCAAATGCTGGTTAGGATGGGAGGCCCTTCCACCCTTCTGGTGGGAGTGTGAGTTAGACTAGCCACGATGGAAATCAGTCTGAAGACTCGTCAAACAACTAAAACCCATATGTCCTGTGATCCAGCTTTATACTGTGCTCCACACCATTGCACGGCCTGGTCATTGCAGCACTAGTCACAATACCCAAGACGATCAGCCTCGGGCCGATGAGCAGGGCCTGAATAAAGTGTGGTGTGTATATGTAAGGGGTTTTACATTTTAAGGAAAGTGGATAGAACCGAAGCCCAACATGTTAAACCTAGTAAGCCCATACTTAGGCAAACTGTTGTATGCTTGCTCTCGAGTACAGAATCTGATTTGTAAATGAAAACAGAAAGAAAAACAAAAAAGACAAGGCCTAGAGGGATAGGGGAGAGATTGAGGACAGGTGGTACTCTGAGGGAGGGGGGAGGTGAGGGAGGGGCAGGTGGCGCTCACAACTGTCTGTAATTCTAATTCCAGGGGACCTGATGGCACCCGAATGCATGTGACTTACTCACAGACGTACACACACACACACACACACACACACACACACACACACAATGTAAAAAATACTTAAAAACAGAGGGGACTATTTGGAAAGGGGGTGGAAACAGAAGGGACAGCAAGCAGATGCATGAGATCAGAGAACATAAAAGTGATGTCTGTAGTGATCCACAGTCAATAACGCTCAGTGCAGCCTGCTGATTCAAACCACACTGATAAAAGTATTCTGGGGCTGGGGGCCGGGGAGGCTAGTGTGTAAAGCACTTAATACACTGGTGTGAATGCCTGAGTCTGGATCTCGGGAACCCAAGGAAAAGTTGGGTATGCCAGCGTGCATCTGTAACGCCTGCTGCACTGAGATGGGAAGCAGAAGCAGGAGGACCTAGGAAGTCGAAGAGCCTAAAGAAGACAGCTGAATGATAAAGATCCTGCTTCAAGTAGAGGAGGAGGAAGAGGAGGAGGAGGAGGAGGAGGAGGAGGAGGAGGAGGAGGAAGATCAGCTCCCAGTATTGCCCTCTGTACCCAACAAGTATACAGAGAGAGAGGGAAGGAAGGAGGAGGCAGGGAGGGGGGAGAGAGAGAGAGAAAGAGAGAGAGAGAGAGAGAGAGAGAGAGAGAGAGAGAGAGAGAGAGAGAGAGAGAGAGAATGGTACAGAATGGAAAAGGAAAATCTGCCAACCAACCCACTGTTAGCATTCTGTCTAAACTCCACCCCCAGTTACCTGGCAACAGCCAGGTAAGCCTGGCCTACTATAAAAGGGGCTGCCTGCTCCCTCCTCTCTCTCTTGATCTCTTGCTCTCTCGCACTCTTGCTCTCTTGACCCCTCTGTGCCCCCTCCCCTCCTCCTTTCCTTCCCCCTCTCTCCATGAGCTCATGGCCGGCCTCTACTTCTCTACTCTCTCCCTCTCTCTCTGCCTCTCTCTGCCTCTCTCTGCCTCTACTATCCTCTTAACTCCCCTCCCCATGCCCTGAATAAACTCTATTCTATACTATACTGGTGTGTAGCTGGTCCCTCAGGGGGAAGAAATGCCTCAGCATGGGCCTGCTGAGACATCCCCTTCCCCCATACCTCACCACACACCTCCACAGAACATACTCTCTTAATCTCTTTATTTTTTTTATAAGCACATCAGGAACCTTGCCCTTCTGTTGAGTTCCTCCTTGACTGTGAGGTTATTGAAAACAGACTGGCACCTTAGTTACTCTGTGCCTACAACACCTCATGCACGAATTTGAGGCTTAATTAACAAGTGAATGAAGAAACAAGAAACAAGACCACACCTTGGTCTTGTTTTCTGTGGGGAGAATGTGCTGGCTAGTCACATTGTTCCCAGGTTTCCTCATGTCCCCCTTCCTCCCTGTATCCCTTTCAGACATTACTGTGTGTCCCCTCATGCCAGATATCAGGCAATGTGCTAAGGCAGGGCTCTTGCCTTCACAAACTTTTCTTGAAAGAGGTGCTGTACACACGTAGTCAGCTTGCTGGGTCTTGTAGTAATGCTCACATGCTACATGAGAGAGGAGGGCTGGGTTGGGGGGCGCTGCAAGGTGCTCTTTATATCCAGGTCCCTCTTCCTGTACCCCCCACCCCTGCTGTATCTTACTCCATATGCTGCCCCGTCACCTCTGGCCCACTGCTCAGGCTTCAGGTAAGGCACGCCTTGCTGCCTTGTCTGGATAAGGTTCTTCTGTTAACTGACCCACAGCTGCTTTGTGCTTCTCAGATGTAACCTTTGCCACACATACAGATTCATCGTCTTCATTTCTTTGAAAACATTTTAAGGCCACAGCCAGCCATTCTGTTTATACAAAAAGTCACCACAGCCTGCCACAGGCCTTACCCACCATGGTTCCTAAGACTGGTTGAACTGATGAATAATCAGGTTGTTCTTCAACTGATGAGAATTGTTCATGTTGTGAGGCCAGATTTGACTGCTCTACTCCAGGTACCAGCCAGGACTATGTGGAAGGAGATGGGCACAGTTTAAGTGTTCCTGTTTTACAGCATCCTGAACTTGGGAGGCCTGTCTTCTGCAGAGTGAGCATGAGCCGGTACTCCTTATAAGGATCACCCTGGCAAACTGGTTTCTCAGTTGCAGATGTCACCTGGCCTGCAATGTGCTCAGGCCACGCAGTATTGTGCACAGATCGTTTGTGCCAAAGGGACATGGCTAACATCCTGCCGCTGGGGATGAGGGTAGCGCTGCCCTGTTTATCCTGCTTGTTCAGCTCCCAAAGGTGGGCAAAGCTGCTAAGGGAGAGTTGGGCAAAACCAGCTTGCCAGTAGGAGGTTAGCTCTTTTTCCTTAGCTTTGCTTCTGTGTTTTCAAAAATTGGGGATATAGGTTAACGAAGCATGGTTGGCATAGAAGTCCCTAGTAATCCACATAGAACGCATGCCCCACTGGATGCTTGAAGCCTTGGATAGTTCCGAATTCTGGATATACCAGGATTTCCTCATATTGTGTCATAGTTAGCTCCAACTGTCAACTTGACACACACTTGAGAAGAAGAAACCTCAACTCAAGAATTCCTCAGATTTATAATGGCCTGGCATTGTGTCTTAATTGCTAGTTGATATAAGAAGACCCAGCAGACTGTCAGGAAGGTAGCTGAGCCAGCCTGTAAGTAACTTCCTTTCATGCTTCTTGCTGCTGTTTTCCTTGAGCTCCTGCTTGACTTCATGAGATGATGAACTGGGGTCAGGAAGTGTAAGCCACATAAACTTCCTTCCCCCAAGTTGCTTTGTGTCATGCTGTTTATCACAAGTTCTTGTGTCTTTTCTGATAAGTACCAAGACTAAGAGCAACTTGGGGAGGAGGAAAGGGTATATCTAAGATTCTACCTTATAGTCCTTCATTAAAGAACCCAAGGCAGGAACCTGGAGGCAGGAATTGAAGCAGAGACCAGGAAGGAAAGATGATTTCTTGCCTGCTTCCTCTGTTCATGCACATCCAGATTTCTTAAACAACACAGGACCAGTGCCACAGGGGTCGTGTTGTGATGGAGTGCCACAGGCCAATCTGATGGAGTGCCACAGGCCAATCTGATGGAGGCAATTCTTCAATTGAGGTTCTCTCTTCCTAAGTATATCAAGTTGACAACCAAGATCAGCAGTCACACGTGGCAACAGAAATCAAAGTAGCACACTTATACATGACAATTCATTAAATGGTCACAAGTGAGAAATTAGCAATAATTTACAATAAAATACAGTAAGCATAACATTATACTGTTATTAAAAATTTTAAAAAAATATGCCAACTGAACTGGAGAGATTTCTCAGTCCATAAAATACTTGAGGGCAAGCATTAGACCCATAAAATGCATGTTTAAAATATAGTCACATGAATAATCTCAATGCAGAGACGGGATGATTCCTGAGATTCTAATCTATGAGCCCCAGGTCCCAGTGAGATATGTAGCCTCAAAAAGCAAGGTGAGAGGTCTCTGAGGGAAAACACCCAAGGCTGACTTCTGTCCTTCACCCATATGTGCACATCTACACATGTAAGAAGACTCATGAACTGTTCACTTCTAGAATCTTCCATTTTATATATTGAGACCACTGTTAACTATGGGTAACTAAAACTTCAGGAAACAGATCCGAGGTGAGAACAGCTGAGGTATGGCTTTGCTGGAGTTTGAATCAGCCTTATCATGTCTTAGCTATATGGATTTGGAGGTTCCTTCAGTTCTCTCAGGTATACTGTCTGTGACTGTAAATAACCACAGCTTAGGCTGGAGCTGCAGCTTAGTGCTGGGGAACTTGCCCAGCGTGGGTTTGGGTTCTAGCCCCAGCACAGAAAAGAAAAGTGCAGGGAGAGAATGGGGTCTAACAGTTTCAAGATTATTTTAAAGCTCTCCCATCTATTTAGAATTCTTGTGATAATTTAAAACTCGATTTAAATGCTAATATTGATTACAGTTAGATGTTTGACTTCTCATTACACCTGTGTGTGTGGGGGGGGGGGGATTGAGGGACTCATAAAAGGCTCTTGGTCTGAGGACTCGCTTTTCTATACAGGTTTCCTCTGAGCTTAACTGGGGTACTTGGTGTCTCCCTAATAGTTTTCAAGCTAAAAGGAGTTCTGCCTCTTTCACAGAACTTCTGAGAACTTCCTCCATTTGGGTTAGGACTTCTTTATAGTTTCTTCTGGAGCAGAGGAGGGAGCAGCTGTAGATCAGGGCTGATCACAGCCCTGTAGATCAGGGCTGATCAGAACACAGCCTGTCACCATTCATCCGAGACTGTCATCTGCCCAGCAACAGGCTTAGGATCTGGGACCACATTGTGTTCAACAGTAAAGACCAGCACTCCATGAAAGAGTAAGTATACTTCTGCCTGGTCAGTGTAGCTTAGTTTGATCACAAAAGAATTAGTACTAAATGCTTATGGTGGAAAGGGAGGTTTTCAGAAGTTTCCAGTCAGAGTACAATATGAACATTTTCACATTGCTTAAAATAGCACATAAAAGCCTTCACCTCGTGGAGCTACTTCTAGAAATCCAAAGGTGCTTGGAAATGAGGGTGGAGGTGGCTCCTTACCCATGGGTTTAGAGCAAAGGGCTTCATTCCTTGGACTCTATGTCTTGTGCAAGGGGTTAACTTGGGCTGAGTTTACTGGACTAGCTGCTTGGAGTAAAGTTCTTTTCCGACATAGTCTCTGATTCAAACTTTAACATTCTAACTGAATAACATACTTGTCAAATGGTGGCTGCATTTCTGAAGTTAACTCAATGTTGATCGCAGTGTGTGGCAAATATTGTGACATCATTTAACTCTTACAGGAGGATTGCTACCAAGAGAGTAGTAGTTTGCTAGTGTTCTAAAGATTCTAAAGGATGCTTACAGTACAGGGTGCATGTACTGAGAATGTCTTGGGTACCACCTTGATGTGTTTGGGTATTTCCTGTCCTCTCTCAGCAGCTTCCTGCACGCAGTGTTCTCTGGATCCTCACCCTGTGTTCCAGTACATGGGCAGCTTCCAGAGTCTTCCCTATAGTTACCCTGAGCGTTATGGCCACTGGACTGTTCTTCTAAGATTAAACTTGTAGGGTTTTGGCAGATGCCCCACAAGTGCTCCTGGATAAATGCTTTCCTTTCTCCCCCCCCCCCCACCTCAGGCAGACAATCCCGATGCATCTTTCATATAATCCTTCGGGCAGCTCTTAAAGAGCCAAGAACCCTCAGCCAGGAGCTTTGTCCAACTTCATAACTCATCCTCATATTGGTTTTCCAGCCTTCTGTGCTTCATCGTCTTGTCTCTGACTCCTGCTCTCTGGACCATAGTTCCCCAGAAATAGTTGTACTGGGGCTTCTGTCTCAGGATCGGCCATCTAGGGGGAGGCCAAGAGAAGCTCGTTAGTTTTACTTTTTTTTTTTTTTCTCCTAACCAAAGAAAATCATAATGTCTGTCTTCACACCTCCTCATCTAGTCAGGTAAATAAAGTAAAAATAAAATAAAATAAAATAAAATAAAATAAAATAAAATAAAAAATAAAATAGTTTGTCCTTCATTTTGCAGTGTGAGTCCCTATCCAGTTATTTGTATGAAACAGTTCACAAGTTGGGTGAACTTTCTGACACTGTAACACAATGTCAGAGATAATTAAGAGAGGAAAAGGCAAGGCTGGGGCTCCACAGTCTTCTTTGAGAAAATGACTCGTTAATATAAAGACCTCCCAGTAGGCCCTGCCTCTTGAACTTCGTATCATTTCCCATCGGTGCTCCGAGAACCAGCCAGCTCCAGAACACTTGGATGGTGACTATTTTTTTTTCTTCCTCTGCTCTCAGGACCCTTCGTACATCAGCTTCTCAGGCTTGCCTGGTGACTGGCCACTGACCTGGTCAGCCATAATTGTCTACTTGATCTAGCCTAGAGTCACCTGACAAGAAAAGTGTCAGTTGAGGAACTGTCTATGAGCGTAGACGCGTCTGTGGGAATCATTATGGTCATTGCTTGGCTGAGCTCGATGAGCCTCTCTCTGGGCCGGAAGGAAGGAACACCCTCACAGTCTGTGGAAGGCACAAGATCAGGAGTGGGGGATCCCAGCAGCACCTTCAGAGTAGCACCCCTGCCTTGAGTGAGCTAACAGACATAGGACAACAATAAGGGGGTGCAGGGCAGAACTGAGAGGAAGAGCCAGGAGCCCAGCCATGCCACCCACTGAAGTGACTAGAAATTGAGAGAAAGGAAGGAAGATATTCAGAGGACAGAGCTGCATTGGACAGGTGGGATCAAGGTCATTGTGTTAGACCTTCCAAATCCACCGGGAGAGAAACATTCATTCTTCCAGGTACTGAGAAAGCTGCTGGCAAACTGCCCTTGGGTACTGGTCCTCTTAAGTAATTGCCTTGGCTGAGGGAAATTCTCTTGCTCTAGCCAGCCACACCAGTACTGTTCATATGGGTGCCATAGTCAGGGTCATGTCAGGACAACACATAAAAGGAAGAGACAAATGTTGGCATCTTACACTCTACACAGAGATGGCGCCTTGAGACCGTGTGTCTCATACTCACTCAGGAATCCTGCTTCAAGCTGTGTGGCTGGACTGCTGCTGGGGCCAAATACCTGTCAGGAACAACCTAAGGGAGAGAAGTGTGCTTTGGCTCATGGTTTGAGATGTTTCAGTCCTCTGTGATGGTGGTTGGAGTAGCCCCATTTATAGAGGTCAGAGTTCACAGCTATGGTTATCCATATCTTACATGACCTTCAATGTGTTACCTCCAGTGCCCTCTCGTGCCACACAGGCTCCACCTTCCAAAGATCTCAAAGCCTTCCCAAAAAGCACCACCATCTGGTGGTTCAGGCATGTGGGCACGTGGGGAACATTTCACATTGAAACCACAAATGGATCTTTCAAAGGTTAGTGGATCTGAAGGTGGGACAGAGAAAGGAAGGGCTTTGCATCAATGCAAGTGGTCCCACCACCTGGCCCTTCCCGCACTGCTGGAATCAGTGGTGGCCGATGATGCCTTGTGGATTTTTTTTACAAGCCCTAATGGGATTATCAAACTATAGACAGTTGGATATGCTGTCTAAAGCAGAAAGTTCCATAAGTTTGAACTATACCTCTGATACATCACAGGAACTGAGCAGAGACACAGTATAGGAGACAAATGGCTGGATGCCAACAAAGCCTCCAGGAGCTGGCTCTGTCAGAACTGTGATGATGCAGCAACAGGTCTGAAAGCAGTCTGTGGGAGGAGGTGGGAGCAGCCAGGGATGTGTGGCCCTCAGGCTGCACAGGGCTCCACCTTGTCCAGTCTCTCCACCAGACTTCTCTAGCCGCTTGTACTTATATATGATCATAAGGAAGTTCTTCCATGATCCGAGGCATAGAGGCTGGCCTTGAACGACAGTCAGTGGAGAGAGCTCCAGGTGGTCCCTGGCCATCTAAGTTGAAGAGCCATGTTGCATACAACTTATGCAAACCATAGTCTTGACCAGATGGGCAGATGGAAATAATGCCAAGGCGAGGCATGCGCATGTGTGCACATGTGAAGGTCAGTGGAGGGTGAGCATCTTTGTACTACATGCTGCCAATCAGAAGGGAGGCAGCAGCCATGCAGTGGACATGATGACTACCAGTCTGTCCACAGCGGCCCATTGCCAGCCTGGGAGGCACAGAGGCCCTGCATGAGCCCACTGGTATAACCTACCACTTTCCAAAGCGTTTCTAGATACTGCTATAGCGTATTTAATACTTCAGCAGCAGAGTGGGGCTAGTTCCTCTATAATGCCATCCCTCAAGGACATGGCAGGCATGCTCTGGAAATCTTCCAGTTAATTTTAATGCAAATGAAGAAATATCTTAGGTGTGGATTTATATTTCCTGACTGTGGTGGTTTAAATAAGAGTGGCTCCCAGAGGCGCTTATATTTCGATTCTTACCAGTGAGAGGCATTTTTTGACAAGGTGTGGCCTTGTTGGAGGAAGTATGTCACTGGAGTCTGGCTTTGAGGTTTAAAAGCCCATACCAGTTCTCTCTCTCTCTCTCTCTCTCTCTCTCTCTCTCTCTCTCTCTCTCTCTCTCTCCTCTCTCTCTCTCTCTCTCTCCTCCCTCCCTCCCTCCCTCCTTTTCTCTCTGCTTGCAGACTAGCATATAGTTCTCAGCTACTGCTCCAATGCCATGCTTGCAGCCATGCTCCCTGCCGTGCTGATAAGGGATTGACCATCTGAAACTGTAAGCAAGACTCCAGTTAAATGCTTCCTTTGATAAGCTTTGCAGTGGTCATGGTGTCTCTTTACAGCAATAGAACAGTGACTAAGACACTGACCTTGACATGTTGGTCAGAACCCACTATCTGAGGACTTCTGTGCTGTTAAACACTTTCATTGGCTCCTTATACTACTGCCTACGGGTAAGGAACCCACTTTTCAACAAAGGAGCTATTGGAATAGCACATGGCAAGGACTCCACTGCTTCAGTCACATGCTAGTACCTAGCTGTGACCACATGATCACTTGATCAGCTTCCAGAGGACAAAGGCATAGACACACCAGGTCTGACAGTGCTGCTCATAGGTGATTCTTTATGAAGTTCCACCTCACTTTAAATTGAACTGTCTATCTGGTGGTTAGAACTCAAGAGTCTAGGAGTAAAAGAGTGGAAGGGGGGGGTGTCTCCCAAACATCCCCAGTGATGATGTATTGAGAATTTTCAATACTGAGCTCTGTGGCCTCCGAGGCTCCCATTCCTAATGCAGAAATGCTTCTGGCAGGAGACCAGGTGACAGCCCAGTGAACTATGCCTTTGACTAATCTGTGGGTTCTCTCCAAGGGACAAATTGGCAAAGAAGAGGAGGGGCCATAAAGGAAGGGGTCATTGAATCTGATCACCAGAGAGCAGTCAGGCTGCTGTTATAGACGGAGAGAAAGAATGGATGTAAAACCTGAGTGTCTGCTTTAGACCCTTGGTCCGCCCCTCAATTTTGGAAGAAAGGAAACTATCACCTGAAAAAGCCAGAAAGGCGACTGGTTCACTCAGGCATTGGCCTCTCTTGTCACTGGGAAAACCATGACGAAGTGAAATTTGTTACCACCGGGGAAAGTGTGCAGCAGATAACAGAGCGGGTGAAGGTGGTGTCTGTTGGGACTTTGGGATCTGTAAGATCACTCTATCCTTTCTCTTCCGTTCCCAGTGGGAGCAGAGGCTTGAGAAGCTTAGGTAAAACCCCACAGGAAGAGTCATGTCCAGTGCTGTGGACCGTAGCTGTGCTTTGATGCGCTGCCCAGATTCCTACTCAGGAGGACTCTTGTCCAGGAACGAAGGCCTTTCCCCCTACATGCTGGGAGCGAAGCAGAAATGGCCCTCGGCTGTTAGTCTGTGGGTTTTGCCTCATCTGAAGTGTAACATCTGCTATGGGGGTCACATCTGCCAGGAAGAACCTGCTTCAAATGGCTGACATTAAAGCTGGAAGCCATGACCTGCTAGAACTGATCTGGAGCAAGTCTCAAAGGCTCCCTGTGGATCGGCCGGATTCGTTCACTGGGGCCACATTCTTTGCTAATGTCCTCTTTGCTTTATTCTGCTTACCCTTCTCCTTTCATTGGATATTGATCCAAAGAAGCACATTTTTTTTAATTTGAATGGCATTTTTATTGATTGATTTTGACTGAGCGGGGGTGGAAGCATTCATGCCACAGTGCACATGTGGAAGTCAGAGGACACCTTGCAGGGGTCACCTTTTTCTTCCACCATGTGGATTCCCAGGATCAAATTCAGATTGTCATCCTTGTGCCAGGCTTCTTTACACGCTGAATTAGCTCACTGGTCCCCCAAGAGCACTTCCTGGCAACGTGACCCATAACAGCCTATAAAATGTGGGTCAATAACAAATGAGGTGATTTATGTTTCCAGGCTGAGAAAAACCCAGAAAAATGTTGGTTACAAAAAATAACTCATTTAATTAATGCCAAACCATATGCTTGACAAGGTTCTTGTTAGCTGTGGACTAATTTTTATCAAGTGTACATACATGTAAGCAAAATGAATTCTTCATGAGAGGCCCTGCATGCACTCATCCTGGACAAATACCTTGTCAGATCCCAGGTTCCAAGCTGGATTTTTCACCCCCAGCCCAGTAGATGTGAAGATTCCAAGCCAGTCATACAAAGCACGGTCTCAGGGCCCAGTAGATACGCAGATTGCAGTGTTCAACACATGGTCAGAATGTTTTGTGAGAATTTGTGGGTTCATAATCTCCCTTCCAGAACCTTACAGTTTTGTGCTTCCTTTATATGTCTGCCTCATCTGTTGGCCAAGTTAGTTTGAAACTGAACTGCATTCAAACAATAGATATTTGATAATTAAATGACATGCTGACCTTGATATTACACAGGCAACTATAAAAACTTACAACCATAATTTGAATTTAACCAGCTCAATGGGTCTTTTCTCAGTTGGGATTTCATCTTTATCCAATAGCAGCTCCCTAAAGTCAGAAAAAAATGATATATGAGAAAATGTTACAGAACCCAATAGTTTTTAGTTGCAGTTAGTTAGATAGCTGGTTAAAATTATAATGCATAAAAAAGGAGTTGGGACAGAAGTATCCTGACAAGTGGACAATGCTACTCCCAGAAGATAGTGTTATTAAATAAAAATCTTAGGCCAGGCATGGGATGCCTCTCTACAGATAATGGGTCAGGGAAGGCCCAGGGATGCCCAGACAACACAGGCCAGGGCCACGGTGGCTCTTGGTCTATCCACTGTAACTAATGGTAAGATCCTTGCTGAAGACAACATTCATTTTGGTTGTAGGAGATAGAAAAATCAACCTTGACTAACCAAGAAACTCTCTCCCTGCTTCTTAGCTCACAGAGTATTGCTATGCAGGCTTCATAGGGGAGGGGGGTCAGGGGGAGACAAATCTTACCCAGTGCTGGACTTTGTACACTACAATACTAGCTTGCCAAGCAAGATGTGTCCCCTGGTACAACAGTGACGTGAGTGTTAGGGTATTTACTAACCTCTTTCTGACTGGCTATGAGGTTTGCTCCACAGGAGGGATTTCATGCCTAGTGCTATAAACCTAGCCAAAAGCCTGTGACTGAGGGGATCACAGGCCCTAGGGGCAGTGAGCAGAAACCTACGATTGTTTTGAATATGGTCATGCTGTCACACTGCCTTCTAAATACTTGTATTTATACCCACGGATTTGTGTTTGCCTCAGCTTTGGTCAGAGACACTTCTTTTCACAATGGGCAGGTCTTAAGGCAGAGACTCATAACTGGTCCAAGGGCTGAGTGCAAAGCTCAGCTGTGGATGAATCACTACAGCAACACCCCCTCCCCCACCCACCCACCCAAGGCAAGGGACATTTGCAAAGGAGAGGGCAGAAAACAGAGGAGCTGGTGGGTGGGGGAGAGAGCTGTGAGATGCTCTGGACACAGTGTCAATCCGCTGCAGATGTGGTTATGTAGATCTACCGAAGACCAAGCCAGTCAGGGGGCCAGCTTAGCTGGGGGAGCTACTGACAGCAGGTGACTGCTGAAGAAGGGAGGCTCACTCTCCTTTAGGGATAGAGAGAGGCATGATGTCTCAATGGTTAGGAGCACTTGTTGCTTTTGCAGATGGCCCAGATGGGGGCACTGGGGGGGTGGGGGGAAGGTTGGAGGGAGGTACTAGAGGGTAGATATGATCAAAACACATTGGATAAATGTATGAAATTTTCAAATAGTAAATCATTTATTATTTTTAAAAAAGCAAAAGGAATGGTTGCATAGCCCGCTACCATGTGTTTGACCCCATGTGTTTGCTTATGTTAGCAAGGGTCCCTGAACAAAGCAGATGAGAAGTCTGCTTCTCCTCCCAGGTATGAGGCTGCATCCTCGGGTGCTGGGTAAACAAGTCTCCTGAGGGCAGGCTTAGCAGATAAAAGCACTTGCTGACAAGCCTGACACCCTGGGTCTTATTCCTAGACCCATATGGTGAAAGAAGTGCCATGATTCCCACAAATCCTTTGCACACGTGCACACACACACAAATAAATAAGTAAATAAGTAAATAAATAAATGTAAACTTTTAAGACATTGTTGTTTATGACCCAAAGTTACTAATGTCAGAAGGTAGTTTCAGGGGCCTCTGCAATGAGTCTGTATAAACCCCCAGGTACCTGGAACACTGGAAGCTGGATAGATACATCTTGCTTTGAGTGAAGAAGGAAAGACTTTTGTTTACATATGATCAATCTAAGACAAGAGGCTTAGCACTTCCACTGTAGCTGTGTTGAGTTTGGTCTCTTGCTATGTATTGTAATGTTAAATATTGACCCCCAAGGTCTGGTTTCCCCTAGAGGCTGAAGAGAAAGTCTCCATCCACACCAAGTGATGCTATGTAACCTTGCTCCTTAGCTTAGAACTGGTCGAATAAAGATGCCTGCAGCCTATAGCTAGGCAGAAGAGAGGTAGGCAGAGTTTCAGTTCCCAGGTAGGGGGTCTGAGGCAGGACCATGAGGAAGAAGAGGGAGAAGGTGGAGAGAAGAGAACGTGGCTTGGGGTAGGTGAGTCTTGAAAACATGGTCATGAGGTCTGGCCAATTGGAGTAAAGAGCAGCCCAGATGGAGCATGACAAACTGTAAATCAGGATTATCAATATGGAAGGAGATAGAATAGCATAGATATATTAGCATCTGCCCAGTTCTAGTGCTTTAAAACTTACTATAAATGTAAAGGTTTTGTGTCTTTTCTCTGGGAACTGAATGACAGATAGAAACCCTGACTCAGATTAAATAATTACTATAGCACGGCTGTTCTCCTGGAAGAGCAGGTAAGCTGACTCTACAGTGCTGTCCTTGCGAACAGCCCCTTGTCAGGTTTACTAGTCTTTCAAAGACTAGCCAGACAAGGGCCCTGCTTTCCGGCCTTGCTCATGCCTTACTCATGGGGGCCACAGAGGCACCAGCACTGTGTTTGGTGTTTGGCAGAGAGGTGTGGAAAGCCAGGCAGCATAGGGGAATGATTCAGCCCAGGCCCTGTGAGAGCCTGAGTCAGAACAACTGCTCTCTGGGCTGTTCGCTTTCTCAATTAAGTTAGGTTGTCTCCCTCAGGCTGCCTTCACAATTGATTTAGCCCATGCCAGGGGAGCCAGTCTATGAGGCTACTGCTTATCTTTTGTGTTTATCTTATCAACAAACGGTTGGATGTCAGACTATTTGGAGAAGTATTTTTTCCCTCTTCCCTTTGAAAACATTTAGATCCCCCCTGGATTTTTCTATTGAAAAGGCTACCGTTCAATAATTTTAAGAAAATGTCTTCAGTGTTGGGCAACCGTCTTAGTGTGTTCTCTGTTGCTGTAACAGTGTCTGTTGCTGAGGGACCTGTGAGGAACAGATTTATTTCCTGTTGTTCTAGTGGCTGAGTTGTCTCCAAGCCTGTCATTGGACTGTGGGGAGGACCTTCCTTTGTGCCACAGTGTGGATGTCATGGCAAGGAAGCACACAAGGCTCATGACTTATCAGAAATTCAGTCCTGACATAAGCAACCTCACAGCTGTAAGCTGTTTAGGGTCCTACTTCTAACGGTTCAGCTTGGGGTTGGGGACAGGAGAAGGGAGCATCCAAACACTGGAGCAATTTTACTGTTTTCAGCTCTGATTGGCCACTTAATGGCCAGCAACTGCCTTCTTGGGTTTCCCTCTCTTGTAGTTTAGCTGCTTGTGTGTTTGTAGGTGCAACAACGAGTAGCCCCAAACTGAAAGCTCGGATTCGAGTTGGAGGGTTTTCTTCTTCATTCAGGTCACAAGAATCTTCTTTGATCCTTCATGTATGGTCTCTGGAAGATCTAGAATGAATCTCAGATCCTTCTAGTTCTAGACCCAATTAGCCAGAAAGACATTCTTTTTACTACTGTGTCTGTGCCTCTAGGACAGTGGTGGCCTGAGGCCAACCCTCTGTTTCTGTTGGCAGAGTCAGAGATTGCTGCCTCGGGCTCCACGCGAGACTCTTAACACATTGAGAAAACATTGAGCAAGTTACAGTGCTTGCCTTGCAGAATGCTAAGGGAGGCGGTGCAGGGCAAATGTAGGATTGTTGTCTAACCATGCCATTTCAGGAGTATACTGTCGAGTGAGTGTCTTCTGGGGTGGGTGTCAGCATCAGGGAAAAAGCAACCAAGAGATGGTGACTGTGTGGTTTTGGAAATAGTAGGAATTCACTAACACATCTACATTGCAAGACCCCTTGCTGTCTGTTCCCCTTCCTGCCCAGACCCTTTTCACCTACATTCTCTGGATTCCCTAGCCCAACCTGTTCCAGGGAAGCTGCTGTGCTTTTTGTAACCCCAGTACCTATTGGATGCTGTATACCCTTTAAGTCCATGGCAGCTCATCTGTATGACGGTATGTATGAGCACCATGTCTTCAAAGCTCTTTCTTAGACCCACATTCAGCTTCCCTAATGAAGTCTCATTCGGTCCTTTCATTTGCTTTTACTCATAACATAAGCTTTAAGAGTGTGATGCTAACGACTTACATAAATCACACTGGCATAGAGTATGATTTGGCTGTCTATAGGTTAAAAAACAAAACAAAATAAAACAAAGAAAAGTGTCAGGATTCTCTAAAGACAGGACTTCTCTAAAGACAGGAAATGGTGTGCTCATGGCCTTGAATGTCAACAGGGAAGTCGGCTCAGAGGTGTTCACCTGCTTTAACCAGCGTCCTGTCTCCACTGGTGCTGTGTCAATGTGGCTTGTCACAACTATGTCAAGACTTGGTTCTTTAGGTGAGTTTAGTACTGTTTAGTAATATGTACGCTTGGATGGGTAGAGTATAGAATGCCTAAAAGCTACTGTGATATTTTTCTTTTAATACTGTGAGAATATGTCCATTTTTGTGTTTCAGTAGAAGGATGGCTAAGGGGAGTTGGGGAGATGGATCACTGGGTAAGAGCATTTGCTCTGCCAACACAAGGACCTGAGTTCAAATCTCCAGCACCCACATAAAAGCCACCAATATCTGTAACTCCAGTGTTGAGAGATAGAGATGGGAGGATCCCAGGAGCTTGCTGGCCAATCAGCCTAGCCAAAACAGCAAGCTTTGGGTTCAGTGAGAGGCTCTCAGGGGAATAAGGTGGAAAGAGAAAGGAAGACATTGTCCTTTTTTCTGGCCTCTGATGCATGCACACATGCATATATGCATATATACATAAATAGATCTCTCTCTCTCTCTCTCTCTCTCTCTCTCTCTCTCACACACACACACACACACACACACACACACACACACAGTGAAGAAAGAATAGTTAAGTAAGATATTAATAGTCTTATATTTGTGTCTTATATGGTAGGCTTCACATGGAAATAAATGCCATTTCTTTTGAGACGCCTTCCGGAATCCTCAGTCCTGCTGCGGCCTTGCTTTTGCTCAGTGCATCTCCTCACAGCTCTGGGGCAGCGTGCCTCACTGGGGTGCTGTGGCAGAGCTTACACCTCTGACTCCTGAGGAGGCTTCTTCATTTGCATGTTTCTTGATCTGTCTCATCCCAGAACTCAACGCACTTCAAAGATACTCAGACAAATGAATAGTGTTTCTGTATTAACTATCTGATGAAATCTGTTGGATTACTCTTTTATTATGATAAAGAAATATAAAAGCCAATAGCTAAAAAAAAAATTCAAAGAAGAAAGTTTAAAATTCTGGATGACATTTCCTAAACTTTTCCTTCAAAATCTTTTATCCCTAGAATGGATGCTAACAGACAGAAGTTAGTCATATACATTTGGGTCAGCGCTTTTGCAGATGTGAAATTGCTGGACTCCTGCCTTTCCATAGAGTTTAAAAAGGAGTGGTGTCCCAAGCTCAAAACCATGTGGAGCAAAGAGTTGCCTTGTGAATTATGGAGTATTAGGTAATTCTCTGGGCATATTCTTCTTCACCCTTAAAAGTTAATCTCCGAGCTATGCGCTGTAATAATAGATCCGATTGAAAAAGTATTTCTGGCACTAATGCATAATGCATAAAATATGTGCATGCAATCTGAAGGCTGAAAAATAGATCATTCTTTAGGGTAAAAGAATGATATGAAGGTACCTGCCTCTGCGGGGAGGGTAGTGTGAGCTCAGCTGAAGACTGACTGCTGAACTGTTCCATGAAATAGGAATACTTACTGTGGCCATCCACATGCTGTTTCAGGGTGAGGGGTGGCTTAGAGAAACACACTCACTACATAACGTCAAGTGTTACACAGTGACTGGAAATTGAGGTTGAAGGGCCCCTTCCTTTATTGGTTACTAAACTGGACTTTAACCTCTAAGAAAGGACTGAAATGATAAACAAAAACTTGGTATCTATGGTAACATGCATAAGAAGGTAATTACTTTTCTTTACATTTTCAAATTTCAGAGTTTAATAGCATAGTATATGCATTGCCTCAGGCCTACAGTTCCTGCAGTTCGTCATTAAGAATCAGAAAATGCCCTCTCTACCAGTCATTGTTACTAATAAAATGCAACTTACAAGCCCTGTGAACAAAAGAGTTTCAGTGTCTGTAGGAGGCAGGAAGGCATACCTTCACTGTGTATAGGGTTGGCATAAATAGCAAGGACCCTGAAGCACCTGGCCCAGGCATTTGTCCTGAGAGCCTTGTCCATCAGGAAACTCTTTCACTAATGGTTAATTAGACTCAAGAAATAGCTCTGTTCTTTCAGGTGAGGAGACAGACCAGAAAAAAGACCTAAAGCTATGTCCTCAGAAGAGCATCCCAGCTTCTATAGGAATTTTGCAGGAGAAGGGTTGTAGGTGAGCCCAGTATCTGTTAATTCTAGCTCACTGCAGAACAGTGATTCTCAACCTGTGGGTCTTGACCTCTTTGGGTCCCATATAGGATATCCTGTATATCAGATATTTACATTATGATTCATAACAGTAGCAAAATCACAGTTATGAAGTAGCAACAAGATAATTTTATGCTTGGGGGGTCAGCACAACAAGAAACCTGTATTAAAGGGTCTCCGTGTTAGGAAGGTTGGGAACCACTGCTGTAGGCTTGTTCTTGATATATTAATTTGGAAATCTGGGCTTGTATTTTTTCCCCTGAGAACAACAACAAATTGGGTGATTATGTTGGCACAGAGGGGAGACTTACTTACAGATCTAAGATTCTCTCTGCATTTGCAGAGCATTGATAGCATTCATTTAATATCAACAGAAAATTCAGACCAGGTGAAACTGATACCTTTTCTCTGACTATAAAGATCTCTTTCCCAGCCCTGGTACAACTGGGTGCCTGACACCAGACAGGTGTAACCTCTTAGTTTCACCTGGCTGCTTTGATAACTCTGTCCCCAGATGACTTGTGTGAATGACAGACAAAATCTGTGCTGAAAACTAGAGCTAATCTAGGAGGCTCTAAATTTAGACTGGCTTTTCCTTCCAAGAGAGAATTTGTTTGTAAATCAGTTTTTGGAAACGACAGCAAACATTTTCCCATGGAAACACCACAACGCAGCTGTGCAGCTTTAACCTCCACAACCAAACTCAACGTGGGCAAAGACACTTGCACTGGGAGTGGTTCTCTGCCATTGTCCAGCTGCATACGTTATGTTTTGGACACACCTCTGTGGGACCATCAGCAGCTGGAGCACAGTGTATAACGGTTTCCTGGGAAAATAGTCATGATTGCTCCTGATGGGAAGAATACCCAGTTGCTAAAGCTTAGTGGCAAAGAGACATTCCCTTGACAGTTCTGACAATGCTACCAGAAAGCGTAAAGGACCGGCTTTTTCTGTGTAAAGGACATTCCTAAATCTGGTGTTTGTACTTTAGGAACCGCTAGCACTTAATTTAGAAAGAATGACAACTTGGGCAGGCTAAAGGTGAACTCTATGGAGTTTAGACCAGGAAGTTGAATAAGACAACATAAACAATAAAGCAAAATTAGACCACAGATTTACACAGAGAAAGACCCTGGGACTAAGTGTAGGGCTGTTCGTAAGACCAGCCTTTCCAGCCACAAGGCAAGGCAGTGAAAATCTCTCTTGAATAGAAAAACCAAAAGAATTCAACTGCAGGCAAGGGGATTATGACACTAGCTCCAAGAAGTCTGTATGGGCCACAGCCTAGCTCATAACAACTCTCAACTCTCCCTCACATCCCTCCCCCTACCCAGTCATCTCTTCTGCCTTTTCTCTCCTCCCTTCCCTTTCTTCTCCCCTAACCTCCTCTCCATTAACCTTTCTTCTCCTTCTCCTCCCCCTCCCTCCTCTCCTTTCCTCTCCTCTCCTTTTCTCTCTCTTCTCCCTCCTGTCTTTCCTCTCTCCCCTCCCCTCCTCTCCCCTCCTCTTGTTTCCTTCCCTTTCCTCTCCCCTCCCCTTCCCTTCCTTTCTTCCCTCCCCTCCTCTCCCCTTCCTCTCCTCTTCTCCTTCTCTCTCTCTCTCTTCTTCCATCTGTCTTTCCTCTCTCTTCTCCCCTCCTCTCCCCTCCCTCCTCTCCCCTCCTCTTCCCTCCTCTTGTCTCTTTCCCTTCCTTTCTCTCCTCCCCTCCTCTCCCCTTCCTCTTTGCTTCTCCTTCTCTCTCTTCTTCCATCTGTCTTTCCTCTCTCCCCTCCTCTCCCTTCCCTCCTCTCCCCTTCCTCTCTCTTCTCCTCTCCCTCTCTTCTTCCTTCTATCTTTCCTCTCTCCCCCCACCTTTTCCTCACCCTAAGCAAGCAGTGGGTAGATAGCACTCCTTCATATGCAGCTCATCCAATCAGTTTGCCCCCAGTGGCAGTAAGGGGAGAATGTTTTCAGCCCAGATGGGGGTTGACTTAAAATAAAGTAGGAGGAGCTGTGGATGAGGCCATAAGAATGAGAAAACACAGAAATTTTCAAGGGGTTTTAGGTCAGAAATCCTTTGGGCAAAGACAAACAGTATAAGCTTTCCTGGGAAAAGGAATTAACTCAGCATGCCAAGAGGAAGGCAGAGCTATGCTTGGAAAGATGCATATGAGGGTTCTTAGATTCTTTCAGAAACAGAGCAGAAAGTGAAAATGTCCATAAGGAGGTCAAATTCTAGAGTTTTTAGGAAGAAGACTGTAAGTTTCCAAGCAGGAACAGTAATGAACAGTCTGATCAAGGACTCTAATCAATCAATTGATCGATTGATCATCAAAACTGGGAATCTGTCTTATTGCTCTGATATCCTGGCCCCGAAGGATCTCCACCACTCTCTAACCTTTGCAGGACTCACCTACTTCTCCATTCCCTGCCTTCCAGTTTGGCTACCTCTAGCTATCTGAGGTTCACATTCTCCCAGCTCTGGTCCTGTCCTTGAGGAATCTCACTGCCGGGCTAGAGGGTCTCAGTTTCTATTGGTTAAAAGTGAATATGAACTCAGATACTCTGCCCTTCATCATCACACCTTCTTGGGGGAAATGTGTTCCATTTGTTACTTCCAAACAAAATGGCAGAAGGGTCAGATTTGTCAAACTGCACAGAAACGTTTAAGTGTCAGCTAAGTGACAGCATCATATCATAGGTCATTTTCCCAAATGCAAAAGCAACAGGACACAAATGACACTATTGAGAGGCAAAGAAGAGATAGAGGCTTACTAGTTGGGAAAGACCAGAAGAGTCACTGTCGTAGGCCTGGGACAGTGTGTACCACAAGGGCTATCCCACATCTCAATTTCCAGCACTCCAGAGAGAGGCTCGGCCATTCTGAATGTATGTATTCCTTTCAGAAAGGAAAGCTTCCTTCTGATTAGTTCAAATCATTCTTGCATAGAATGAGTGAAGAGGAACAGGAAAAGCAAATTTAAAATAAGATATATTCCAATGTGACTGTTGGACACCCCATACCCTGACATGCTTTCCACTGCAGCCATGCCTGTCACTGTAACCACACCTGACACTGTGGCCACGCCATTGTGACTTCCTAGCTCCTGAGGCTTGAAAAGCAAGGTTTGAACAATGAGGATCATAACAATATATCAATCTGTGGGATGCTCAGGCCAGAAAATTCCTGCTTAGACGGATCCTTCATGGGCCTTCCCAACCAGAGACTTGCATGTCTTTCTTAGCTATTTAATGCCATGGTTCATTTCAAAACAAACTTCGAAGTAGGTGAAAGCAGGAGCATGCTGTCTTTCACTGTCTTTTATTAGTGTATAGTAACTTTTTATAAAGCCTTAGCAGAACAAAGCCATCCTGAGCCACTATTTATCTGGATTCCAATACTGCTTAGAGTGTGATAATGTTTGATTGGGTTAAAAAGTTTCCCTGGAATGCATTCCTTTAATCCTAGCACTTAGGAGGCAGAGGCCAGTGGATTTCTGAGTTCAAAGCCAATCTGGTTTACAAAGTGAGTTCTAGGTCAGCCAGGGCAACACAGAGAAACCCTATCTCAAAGAAGAAGAAGAAGAGCAGGAGAGGAGGAAGAGGAGGAAGAGAAGGAAGAAGAGGAGGAGGAAGAAGGGGAGGATGAAGAAGAGGAGGAGGAGGAAGAGAAGAAGAAGAAGAAGAAGAAGAAGAAGAAGAAGAAGAAGAAGAAGAAGAAGAAGAGAAGAAGAAGAAGAAGAAGAAGAAGAAGAAGAAGGAGAAGGAGAAGGAGAAGGAGAAGGAGAAGGAGAAGGAGAAGAAGAAGAAAGTGTTTCTATTGTCTCCCAACAGTGGGAATGTTGAGGGGGGTCTCACTCTTTTCCCTGCACCTGGGACCCCTTTTCTCCAACTCAGTTGCCTTGTGTAGAAATGATATGAGGCTTTGTTCCTAGTTTCATTGTAACTTGTTATGCCATGTTCAGTTGAGATCTCTGGGAGTCCTGCTCCTGTGGTGTTCTTGCTCTTTTTTTTTTTTTTTTTTTGAAGAGAAACAGAAGAGGAGTGGACTTAGGGGAGAAGGGACTAAGGGGGTGCCTGGAGAGGTGGAGGGAGGAAAAACTGCAGTTGGGATGCAGTGTGGAAGAGAAATATAAATTAGATAGAAGATAGATAGATAAATAGACAAATAAATAGAAGTTTCCTTTGACTCTTTACTAGCCTTGAGCTTAGACTTCATAAATGGAGTGACTTCAACACAGTGCAGATAATAGATCCTGGGCTACTCTACTCCCTGTCAACTTTAGTTCTAGATCCCACGAACCGGACTAATCAGTGTTCCCCTAATGACTTCCATCCCATGTGAGTCTCCACAGTGGACTCCTTCCATTCATTTCTGTTCCAAGTCCGTGTCTAAAGTGGGCTAACAGTCCCCTAATTCACCACTGCTCCACATGAGCCCCCACAGTGAGCTGGGTCGGACTCCCTTAGTCTCTGGGGATTGAAGAATAGCAGAAGAAGGTCCTGGGGTGCTCTGGTCCTCTTGGCCAAAGCAACCTGGGAAACTCTGTGGTGAGGGGTCAAGAGTAAATATTTTTGCTGGCTCTATGGTCTCTGTCAGTCATTCAACGTGACCACTTGACCCACAAGGCCCTGTAGATAATGCAAAAATGAGCAAGTGGGCGTTCACCAATAAAGCTTTCTGTGTAGAATCTAGCTGAAAGCTGCATTTGGCTCAGCAGGTTTCAGATTGCCAGCTTGCCTTTGATCTAGTCCAGCTTCCTCATTTTACATAGATAAGGAAAAAGAACCCTGGAGGGGCTGGAATCTCCCAGAGTTGCTAGCTGGCCAGGGCAAAGCCAGATCCCTGACAGAATTAGGACGAAAACCCAGCTTTCTTCTCAACATGCCACATTGGCCCCATCTCATCTCCTAAAGAGTCCTTTGCCTTGTCTGTGACACGGATGAGTCAGAAAATAAGATATGATGTGAGGATAGCATGCTTGTGCGCTATTCAGCTAGTTCACATGAAGTATGAAAGAGCAGTTCGATATGGAATCTTCACTCTCCATTTACTCTCAACCATTGTTATGATTCAAAGGAGCAAAAAATTGAGATTATTATACCAATCTCATTGTAAACTCCATTTGGATAAAGGAAACAAAGAAGGGAGGGGTTCCAAATTTACCAAAACATTGTTAACTTCCAAACTCAATCCCTAGCCTGGGACTCTGGAGTAAATCACTTCATAAAGCTCATGCAGAACGCCCTGTGTCCCTTTGTCCTCAAGACAGAGTACATAGTTCATAATATTCCCAAAGGGATCTGTGATCCCCCAAGCCTTGATTGACTGTGAGATACCTCATTTCTACCAGGCTGCCTGAGGAGAGGGAAATGAAGAGGCTCCAAAGTCTCTTCCTCACATGGTTTTCTGAGGTTTCCTTCCAGAGGGTAGTCAGTAGGTCATCAAAAGCCACCGACGGGAATAAAAGCACTCATGACTTGTCTGATGCAGATGCACAAGCAAAGCCCTTGGGGTGAGCTCAGCATCAGCGTGCTAGGAGTGAGCAAAGGCATGGGTCAAAGTCAGCCACCAATGTGGGGAGTGTGGGTTTGGCATCTGGAAACTCACTGACCTATTGCTGTCATCACAGAAAGAAAAATGCTTAGACAAAGTAAACGGGCAAAAGGCCTGTGGTTGTGTGACTGCTCTTTGAATACAAAGCTGAATGCAGAAGGAAGGGATAGAAACTCCCACATGCTGGAAGCATAGTGAACTCAAGTATGAATGGGGAGCATGCACTGTTGCCACAATGGCCCAGGAAGTAGGCACCTAGACTTTTAGTTCCCATGCACAGATAAGATCCCAGCCTCCAGCCTCCAGCCTCCAGTCTCCCACACTGAGGAGTGGGTCATCTCAGCCTAGAGTCCAAACTGTTATAGGGCTGCTGGCCCATGAGAAGGGATCTGGATACCTCTTTCCAACAGCCCTGATAAGTACTAAAGAAAATGCTGTGGCCCAGGTACCTAGGAAGAAGAAATGAAGCATATTTCCTGCTGCCTCTCCTAGGCGACCTCTGCTTTCCCACTTCTCCCAGTCCTGATTTGCCTTTGCCCTGAAAACCTACTTTTCACAGTCAAGTAGGATCTCTTCAGTAGGGGAGCCCTCCCCCACCACGGTGTCCTTGGATACTGTACTTGAAGATCGTGGAGTCTGAGAACTCTGTGATGTGCAGGTGAATATTAGGGCAACCTTCTTTGCTACTGTGGTCTTAGAAAAAGTGGATATGAAGATGAGGAATGAATTTCACAAGCCTCTTACTCTAAGGGCCCTAGAGAGCTGTAGTTTTTAGAATTCTGCATAGATTTGGGCGGTGCACACTAAGGGCCATGACAAATGATGCCGTTCACTCAAGTGGTGTGACTGCATCGTGACAGACAGGACTCTCACTGACTTCAGAGTGATCCATCCCCCAGGAGATGCTGAAACCCCTCAATCTCCTCACCTGTCCAACTCACACACTAGCTATGGCTGAGTCAGCACAGTGTGACAGTTGTGGGGCAAAGTGGGGACCTTCCTTTTCTTAAATGGAGTGACTGGAATCATCAATTACCTGCATTAAACATAATGCTCTTAATACAGTAACCTTGATTTCTATAATCGTGCAGTCCATCCTCACAGGAAGGATCATATTAACAGCAAGATGGTCCCTCAGAGGATGCTCAAAGATTAGCACTAGTTTAGTAAGGACAGCTGAGCGGCCACTTCTCCACCAGGAACTACAATCTTGACTCTGAATAACTGAACAGACCTTTAGTAAAGGCATCCCAAGATCAAAATGGCCATCAAGGATGTTTTTTTTTATTATTATAATCCAAAATTAAAGGTTAAAGAATATCCCCATCCAAAGGAGCTATTTCCAGAAAAGGAGTCAGGAATAAAATGGTTTGGGTTTTTGCTCTTGGGATGAAAGTCATAGCAAGAATATGACCTGTTCAACTTTCTCTTCATGGTCCTCCCAAAGCAGAGCAGATCCCATTTGGGTGTGGTTCATAGTTTTGATGTGCACATATACCACATGAAGCCTGGATTATTTAGAATTAAGGAAACAATGTCATGGCTGTAGCAAGGAGCCAACCCCAGCTCATCCAGTTGTGTGACTTCAGGCATGTTACTTATATCAGTGCCCTGGTCTCCTCTTCTTACAATGAAGAGAACAAGAGACACTTCTGCTTTGTGTTTTTGAGGATAGATATCGAGCTGTGAACCCCTTATCTTGTAATAAACTCAAGTATATCTAAGGGAACCTCCCATATCTGCAGAGCCAGCACACATTATTCAACACCTAAGAGAAGAATCCCTGCTAGATTCCTGATGTAAAACATCCTTTGAAGGCTCTGAGGCTGCTGGGAAAATATTCTCGTACTTGGCCATTTGTAATCAAAAGAATGTACTTTGAAGAAATAAGACCAAGAGGCTGGGGTTGTGGCTCTGGGGGAAAACTCTTGACTGGCTTGTACAAAGCACAGGGGTGCAATCCCCAGCACTTAAACATCAAGAAGACAAACAGGACTTGAGTAGGCTAGGGGTCCAGAGTATCAAGTTCTTCAGTCTATCCTGGCTGGATTCAGGCTGCCCCGATGCACGAAGGTATGATTAGTGCCTGGCTCAGAGTCACTGGAAAATGTCATAAAATGACTCATGTAAAGGTGACCTGCTTAAGTTAAGAAGCTGAGCTGGGCCCTGGCCGTGGACCTCCAGGGTCCCATGTTCTCCACAGCAGACCACTCTGCTTCTCACATCCTGGCATTCTGAGAGCATGGGAGCCTCGGGACCTGCTTATAAGGCTTGGCCATCTAAGAGTGTGTCAGAACTTGTGCCCTCGGCAAGTAAGGCTGCTAGCATCCACACAGAGATGCTTTCTTTCCTGCTTTAGTGCTGCCTGGGGAGGGATTTCTGTAAAAGGATTCCTGATGAGAACGAGCTGTTTCAAGATCCCACAGTGTGTCGGCCCTCCAAACTCCCTCCTCTGCAAGCACTCCTTATGACCAGAGGAAGATCTATCCCCCTACACAGTGTGTGCACAAGAGTGCGTGTCCCAATGTGTATGTAAAGGTCAGAGGACAACCATGGCTGTCATGTCAGTTCTTATCTGAGACAGGGTCTCTTTTGTGGCTTTCCATTGTGCATAACAGGTGACCAGTTAGCTTCTGGGGATTCTGTATCTACCTGTAGCTCTGGGATTATGGGAACCTATGCTACTGTGTCTGCTTTTAGAGGGGCTTCGGGGATTTGAACTCAGGTCCTCATGCTTACACGCCAAGCACTTTCCTCATCCAACCACTTCCCCAGGTCCCTCCATACCAGATCCCCACAGAGCAGTCACTTTACAGCATGGTTTATTCAGGCCTTAAGTATAATCTGTGCAATTCATTACTTCCTGTTCCCTGTTGCTATGACCTGTAACCCAGCACTTCTCAATGTTAGAAAATTGAGCAGTATGACTCAGGAACCTGGCTTTCTTGCATTTTTAAAAAATAAATAAATAAATAACAATAAAAATCTGAAGATACAGTTGGGAGGTCCTTAAGATGGCTATAATATTTAATTTCCAATGGTTCTCGGAATTTCTGTGGGAGCTGCTGAGGAAGTTGAGTTTCCATTTGTATACACAGCTGGGTCAGTTTTGGGAGCACCTGGGTGATGTTGCATGCCCTGAACAGTTGATACAGAATTTTCTTACCCATGTGATTTTACCAAAACTCTGTGAAGTAGGAGATGTTTTTCAGATAAGGAAATGTCGCCTCTAGGTGATTAAGTGATTTGCCTGAGCTCACAGTGGCTTTTCTGATGTTGCGCTTGGGACCCACTCTGCTCTGAATGTCCTTGCAGATAGTGGAAAATACAGGTAACTACCAGTTCTGAAGCTCTGGGAGAGATTCTGCAAGCATCTGGGCAAATCACTATACAGCCACTGAAACAGCTGACCAGATTCGGGTGTTAGTATTTCCAGGAGGAATGTCGCCCAGTGAGGAAGGAGAGTGCTGGAGACATCACCCGCTACCGATGTTGCCTCAGTTGGGGAAAGTATATTCACAAGGCTCTTAACTGGCCATGGACAACTTGGGACTTGAAAGTAAGATTGTATTTTCATTTGCAAGGGCAGCCAAATTTCTGGTGTGACGCATGCTTGTAGTCCTAGAACTGAAGAGGCAGAGGCAGGAGGATCATGAATTTAGGCCAGCCTGTGCTAAACGGACAGTTTCTGCTAGAAAAGGGGGAAAAGAAATGGGGTAGGTGGAAGTGGGGGCACTTAGAGAGGACAGGCTTTCTCTTACTGACTACCCTCCTCCCTGCTGACCAGGCTGTCCTGAGCCTGTTGTAGCCCTCACCGTGGGATTCTGCCCCACACTTGAGTTCTCTATGCTCCTTGGGTAACATCCATTTACTCTCTTGCCAAGTGAGCTTTCTGACCTCAGAGGGATACACCTTTTACTGCCTGCAAAGGTGTTTTACTAACTTGAGTTCATGGCTCTGGGGACCAGTTGGAACACAAGCTCACTGTGAGCCAAACAGCACAGATGCAGCTGCAGAGCAAGCAGCCTGGAGAAAGCATGGAAGGTTAGAAGTGGAGAGGCAGCTCTGCCTGCAGCGGCAGGCATAGACATCCCCAGGTGAGCATCTAGGGAACTGTTCTCAAAGTGTCTCTAGGGCAGGCCATGGTCCACCAGGCCTGAGACCTGCTCCTTCTCCGGTGCATTTGTCTGCAGATTCTGCTGGGCTTGAGAAACATCTGGGAAAAAGGGAGTGCAGGTCAGATGTCACCTCCATGGCAGGAATTAACAGGTTGCCTCTGAGCTTTTGAATGATGTTCTGAATGTCTCCCTCCGTCCCCTACCTTCTACCCTTGCTCACAGAAATCCTGGGAAACAGATCTAGTCATGTTTCCTCTCCAAGCTACCCTGATAGCTCCAAGTCACTCGGTGGAAGCTGAGTCTCTCAAGGCCCTACAAGATTGCCTTCTCTCCTATCACCTTTTTCCAGCCACTCAGGACCTTGGCTGCTCCTCCACCAGCTAGCCTGAGCTTCACCCTCTAGGTCTGACACTCACTTAACCTTCTACTGAAAAACCTTTCTTTTTCAGGTCATTGTTCTTTGGGATCTTGAGTCAGATCCCCTTCTTAACACAACACATACACACCTGGACTTACTTCTCTACTGCAATCATTGTCTTCTTCCCCTTGGGGACTGGGACATCCCTGTCTTGCTCACTGGTGTATACTCAGTGTACCCAGGGTGTTTGGCACCTGTTCTGAGAAAATAAGGATTCAGAGGGTAGGCTGGTTCAGAGGAATGGCCTCAGTTCCTGAGCATGGGTGCTTTGAGGTGCCCAATGTCTCCTTTGTGTTCAGCATCCAGGCTTCTGGAAGAGAGGAGAGATATACAGACAGGAAATCCAGCTCCAGTCACGTCAGCTGAGAGGACTCCTCTTTAGCAAAGCTCAGGCAGAAACCACACTAAAGCTGCCACCTGGGATCTGCTAACACAAAGCTCCAGGGCAGGCTGTCACCAGAGCTGGAGACCTACTAAATCCTTCTGCTACTCAGGACAAGGGACTTCCCACCTCAGCACCCCTCATCAGCTTGGTTCTAGAAACCCAGCAAATCATTTCACGCTGAGCCTTCATAGCTAGCCAGGAAAAGGTCAGGCCAGACACAGCAACATAATCTAGTGCAAAGGGAAAATATGAGACCCCTTGTTCACAAGTTATTAGTTCAAAATGGCAAGAACAGAACCTGAAAGCCAGTGCAGGCTCTGCAAGGCGACGGCACAAGCCACACACTCCTGAAGGCAGCCATGGCCAGAATCGAGCATGATAATGGTCTTTCACAGATGCTCCTGCCAAGCAACCATCTAGAAGAGATACAGATCACGTCTGTTCAAGGTGGGTGGCAGGTTCTTCTAAGCAAGAAGCTCTCAGGCAGAGTGGGAAGTGATCCCGAGAAGAACATGAAGGTTTCTGGGTCTGATGGCACACACTATAACTCCAGCACTTAGAGGCAGTGGGAGGAAGGACAAGCACTCAACTCTAGACTCGGCTACAGGACACCCCATCTCAAACAAAAATTGGAAAGAAACCTCAAGTCACCAGGACTATATTGTAACTTTAATTTTTTCAAATCCTATTTTTAATAATGGTTCTTAAACACTTTAGCCTTCCTTGTAAGCCACCACCCACCAGAGGTAGTGGAAAAGAAAGGATATGGGAAAGTGGACCTGTTTAGAAATGGTTCTTTGGAGCAACTCCTGCCTGTGTTGTCTGGAAATCAGCAGTTCAGTTCACAGGTCAGCCCACAGTAGTCACTTGATCCACTCGTGAACACCTCTCAGATACACCAGCAGTCCAGTCCAGTACAGTCAGTTTAGCAACAGCAGTGACAAGACCTAGCAGAGACAGCCAGGCCTCAGCCTCGGCTCGAGTCAGCAGGAAGGACCAGGAGGAACACCAGGAGAAGTTCTCAGCTATGCCCCAGCAAGGCAAGCTCTGTCTCCATCACCCCATTGAGTCCTGTTTCTACCCTCCAAACATCCTGTATCCTCCATGTGTCTTGCCTCAGCCCGTGCATCAGCCCAAGTCTGTGGAGTCCCAACAAATGCAGCTCAACTAGGCAATGTAAGGTGGACTAATACATGCATGTTGTTAGCAAAGAATCCTTCTTTCACACGTTTGCTTTAGCAGAACACCCTCTCTCCTGTGTCTGCTTCAGTGAAACGTTCCTTCATGAGTCTGCCTTAGTCTTTCACCTGTGTTCAGTTCAAGAAAACACTCCTTCACGTGTTTGCCCCAGCAAAACACCATCCAACACAACTGACTTTCCAAAGAACCCTTAAGTTTCTACTTCACTATATTCTCACCTCTAGCAAAGATGGCATGCTGTGGGATGAATGTGGACAAAGCAGGTGACATCAAAGAACAATGGTGGCATTTGCCACTCTGGGTTAAGCCAGTCCGGGCTAGAGTCTATGGCAATGAGTAGCCCAACTCTGATGTCATCTCCATTTGGAAAAGTGGTCAGTGTTAATAAGCAGGATATAAGGAGAAAGAAGAGGAAGTTTCCAGAAACTGCAGAGGACAGGCTGAGTTTGAGTCCTGTGGTTATGGCTGTTAGGCTGAGAGGCCCAGGGCCTTTCCCCATGAGTCAGTGAAGGGGGCATGCTGTTACTTCATTGTCAATTCTGGTGTCCATGGATACCATGTGCTGAAGCAGATGCTTTTGGGTTACATGGTAGGTTACAGTTTTGAGAGTGCTTTCCTGTGAATAATGACTTGGGTCCATTCTGTCAGTGAGTCTGGAAGGTTACTGTCACTACCGTTCCCAGACAGGTCACTGACTGTCCAAGGGTTGACAGAACTCCATTTTTAGTCTTTGAATATAGGAGGAATTTAGACTCAAATTCTGGAAGAAATTAATTTTGCTCTATGATTCTCCTATCACCTTTAATATCATCCCAGAGATGATCCCAGTACAAGACAATGCAGCACCCAAAGTGTCAACAAGTGTGGGTGCGGGTGAGGCTTCCAATATCCCACTGAGGGGAGCATGAGCAGCTGGGGATGCAGAGAGCAAGCCCCTCCTTGGATAAGGATGTCTAGGGACAGAAAGAGACTCTCGGCCTAAGCCTTTAATACTTTAGGGTCATCAGAGAAAGGATGAACCAGGGGTGCCCTTCCTCAGCATGAATGAACAGAAATGGCCCATTAGCTTCTGATCAAGATTCCTTTGAAATGTTATTGGTTTGATGCCCTAAGATGTATACAATTTGCCAAATCGCATTACTATGCACAGCTAACTCCTCTGCACAAACTGGTACCTGGAGATGCAGCCAGTGGGTTCGAGTTAAAGACCTCAGTCATTAACATTTTCTCTAAAAATTACCTCGAGCAATTAGCCTATATTAATGAGATAATCTCTTGAGGAGCTCACTTCTCTCTATATATTAAAGAGTGCACCTCAAGCTCATTGCTATAGGCACAAGCACGTGCTAACAACAGCTGAGCTTATTTTCTTCCCTCCTCGAATTCTGCAGAAGTTGCTCCCAGGTTTACTCTCTATGCCAAGTCTCAGAGCTGAGCAAGATTTTATGGTCTAGTTATAAACCCTAGAAAAACAAGGTTTATAGGAAATGTTGACACAATCGTAACTAAAGTGGCGCTAGCTGACACCTCTCTATTTTCAATCTGGGGGATTTCTACTGGGAAAATATAAATGCTAATTCAGCAAAGGAAGCCAACTGTAATACAAGTGCTGTAGTCTTCCTGCTCGCCCTGTGAAGGTGGACTTCAAAAGACGCCAGTGCAGTGTGGAGATGAGTCTGGATGAGGAGACTCAGATGTGGGGCACCTGCAAATGGCTCAGCCACTGGTTACCTATAAATGCTGCCCAGGAATGCATGCCGTCACCATGAGTCACACTATCCAGTGCAGCCCAGCCAGCTGCTGGAAGATTCCAGGTTTCTGCACCAAGGTTTCTATCAAGTGCTTGCTGCACACTGCTGAGTCTACTACCTAGGTGGAAGAAAAGCAGATATTCTCCCAAACTGCTAGGGAAGACCATGAAGAGGGTGGAAACAGGAAGAGAGAGAGGCAGCAAGGAGACAGCACTGGACTCGGTGACTTGTGTGGCTCATGAGCCAGCATGTATCACTGGAGAGGGTGTGGGAACATGAGGAGAAAGGCCAGCATCAGTCCCTGTCGCCTGGACTCCTGAACAGCCCTATGAGAAGCATGTGTGCTCCATTTTTAAGCTATGACTCTGATCTTCTGGAACAGGAGGAGGTAGTACAAGGTTAGCATTTGTTGTGGGTTCCGAGATAAGGCACTCACAAATGGACCACAGTGAGGGGCGAAGCGAGGTAAGCTGGGGAAAATGTTTGAAAATCCCCAGCTCCATAGACTAAACAGCTTTGCCTCCCTGGGAGCCGGAGACAAGTGGTCCCTCCGGGCAGCCCAGGGAGGACATGCCACTCAACAGGCCACACAGCCTCCCCAGATCCTGTTGCTATGTTGTCATGTCACATGGAGGTCTGCTAGGTGGTGGCGAGGCATGGAGCTATGTCTCCAGCTTAACAGCACAACAAATAGAAGAAGAGAATTGTTTTGTATTGAGTAAATTTCTACTTTAGAAAAGTATCTTTAGCAGATGGAAATACGTTCAGCCAATGGACAAATCACCAGCAGAAAGGGAATAATTATAGCGACAAAGGCAAACTCCTCCCTAGTAAGCATGGCATCACTTGGAGAGGCTCCAGAAACAGGATCACACTGCTGACAGCTTTGCTTTGGAGTGAAGTCTGAGAGGCCACTGAAACCACCATTGAGTTATACCCCAGTTTTTTACCAAGTAAGTCTGACCTTCCCCAGTTACAAGGGACCGTTAAGTTTCTATCTTCATAAGTAGAACATATTTTGGCTGCTTGTTTTTTTTTTTTTTTCTCCCAAGTTTCTAAGCCTGTTGGCAACATTTTTCTAGAGTGCTTTCAAAAGATTGCACAAGATAGCCTCATAATTTTTTTGGGAAAAAAAAAAAGGCATGCTTTAAAGCTAACCTTCTGCAGACCCTGACTTTTTGGGAGGTTGAAAGGAAGACAGTGAGTTTCTGGATGTACCTGTCAAGGCTAAATGATTGTTCATTTCCTGTGAATTGGGAATAACATAATGACACGCAGCTGGGGAGCAGCCTGGGTTTCTTCTTTTCCTCTTCCAGGAGCTGGGCTCCTTACCAGCTGGGAGATATTACCATATAAATGTACTGGGAAAATGAGGAGAAGCAAAAGCATCAGCGTTCTAGATGTCAGCAATCGCCTCCATGTTCCTACCTGAACCAGCCTGACAGGACTTTAGTAACACATGTGTACAAACATTCATTTAATTTAAGATGAAGGGTTATGGGGGGGGGAACAAGGAGGGGCCACAAAGACCCCTTTCTGTGGAATCGAGCTGATTACCCATACGCTGGCTGCTAAGATTATGTATGCTAATGACTGAGTGAGTTTGAAAGAAACAGTTAAGAATAATAAGATATTTTCACCCAGGAGAAATGAATTTGTATCAGAGTGTCTATGCCTTGCTAATGCAGCCATTACCTGGAACAAAAAGAAAGCACACATTCAATACCGACTTTAAAATTAGAATTCAGATTAGAATGAGCTCCTGGGCACTGACTTAAATGCACGCTTCTATCTTTTCGGATAATACACTTTGCTCTGGGTCCCACTCATCCTTACAGTGTGACTGTGTCAGATGAAGGATGCTGAGAGCTGCCCCAACCGCTTCGTTCTGGTGGTCCATCCTGACCCATCACAACTGACCAGAGAATGAGAAGGTGTGGGGAGAGGTGATGCTCAGAGAGTCGAGTTTTCTGCTGCTCCTGGCAATGTGAAGAAGAAAAGGCAATGGGCAGGTTTCTGCCGATGGCGTCTGATAGAGCGTCACCCCTGACCTTGACCTGCGCAGGGACGTAAGACACCTGAGAGATGAATGAAGGATGGCTTCATGTGCTGCTCTGTGCCTGAGATCCCCAATCCCACTAGACACTAGGGTTTAAAACCCACAGACCAAGTCCAGCAAACCCGGAAATAAAGCTTAAACAACTGAAACCCAAAACCCTAAATGTACTCTTGGTATTGAATCCTAAGCCCGATGAAAAATGAAGCTGTAGTTGGAAATGAACTGAAAGGTAAAATTGCTGATTTTATCCAAATCCCTCAGGCATGCCACTTGAATCTAGAGAAAAAGCAGCATGTCCAGCAGGTCAGATAGACAAGATGGCAAGGTGAATCGTTCAGTCGCTGTCCTGGCCACTTGCTGTGGTTCTCCCAGCCCCCTTTCCTCAGGGTACTCCTCCTTAACTGACTGGCATCAGTGCCTCCGTGAGCTGGCTTCTTCCTCTCTGAGTGCTAGGAGCCAGGTGGAGTAAGAAGTGTCACCACATGTTACAAATAACCAAGAGTGGACTAGGGATGCCACTAGTAAAGCCCATACTAGCATGAGGACCTGATGTTACATCTCAGCACCAACATGAAAAGCACATGTCTGCAGTATGCGCATGTCTGCAGTATGCACGTGTCTGCAGCTACAGTGCTGATGAGTCAGAGGCACGTGGGTCCCTGGAGCTCCCTGGCCTACCAGCCTAGCTGAATCAGTGTGCCGGGTTTAGTGAGAGATCCTGCCTCAAAAAATAGGATTCAGAGAACACACTCAACATTAACCTCTGACATCACATACGGATATACACATGTGCACAGCTGCACACAGGTGCATGCTCCATCCCTCCAACCTCCCTAAATGCGAACTGGCGGGCTTACCCCACTTCATGTTCTTTCCCCCAAATCAGTTATTAATACCTGATAGCTACCCCTGTGGCATACGGGAACCAGGATGCAGGAGAGTCAGCTCCTCACATAGTGTGGAGGAAGGAGGGAACTCAGCATTTGACTCTCCAGTTGGCTGTCTCAAAAGGAGAGAAGGTTTGGCATCCATTATAGTTCCAGAGTTGGCTTGAATCCTGGCATGCTTGGCGGGTCTCTTGGTGTTTGGCCATACATGAGCTCTGTTCCGAAGTTACCACACCATGTCCTCCAAGTCTAGATGATGCCTGGGACTCCACGGAGAAGAGTGAGGAGTGAGGGGTGAGGCCGCTTCACAAGCCTTGACATGCAGCCAGTGTGGAGTTCCTACAGGGCCTCTTACATCACAGGGAGCAAATGCTGCCTAGGTTCAGGATGGAGGAGGAAACAAGAATCTCCCAATCCATCTGGGTTTACATTTTCTGCCCGGATAAGCTCTCAATGACCTCAAGGTGATGATGCCCCAACCTTCTCTGATGGAAAGGAATAATGGTCTCAGCATTTGGGACTGTCACACTTCACTGGGGGGAAGACCAGTTTCACGAAGTCCTGGTTGAAATTGTATCATTACACAAGGGTATGGAAATATATTTTCAGCAGAGACAACTTGCTTAACAAATAAAATTACTACACATTTATGTTAATTTACAACATAGTCCTAGACAAGATTGTTTTTGAAGCCACGTGTTAAAGTAGAACAGTAGCTCAAAGGCAGGCTGAAAATTCAACACATTCCTTTTTGCTGGGATGAGTGATACTGATAGTGCTTTTGATTCTCCATCACACCAAAGTATATTTACAAAACAACTTGGGTTTTTATATCTCAGGAAGCTGTCTATTTTGTGGAACTTGTGCATATGAGAGTTTAACACTGATGGTGTTTAGGCCATGATAAATTCATATCTAGTTTAATAACAAGCAATGGAGAGGCACGTTTTGAGAGAAAGTAAAAGGTGTTTCACAGGGAGTTGAACACATCTAACTTAGCCAACCTTGGAAAACAGGGGTGAAGGGACCTTTCTGGGAGCAGAAGGGCCAATAAGCTTTACCTTAACACAGTCAGCAGAGTATTGAAGTGTTTTGAGGAAGCTGATTGGTGCTCAGGCAGAGACTGTGCTAAGATGGACTAGTGATGTCTGTCATGGAAGGTCAAAGGCCTCAGTAGTGGGAGGAAATGAGAACCATTAAAGATACACGTCTTAGTAAAAGCAGAAAGTGCTGAGGTATGGAAAGAACTCCTTTGATGGCATTTTAAAAATTTGTGTTTGTGTGTGTGTGTGTGTGTGTGTGTGTGTGCATCTGTGTGTCTGTGTGTGTGTGTGAGAGAGAGAGAGAGAGCGTGTGCACAGATATGCCTGTTTGCACATGTACCATGGTATGTGGGCAAAGGCCCAGGGACAAATTACTGGAGTTAACTTTCTCCTTCTACCATGTGCATCCCAGAGATCAAATCCTGGTTGCCAGGCTTGGCAACAATTCCCTTTCCCTACTAGGCCATCTTGCAGGCTCTGATACCATAAGCTTTTACCAAAGCAATGACTTACTTAGTTGATAATTTCAGAAGTCACAGACTTCAGGGTGTTATTCTAAACGTTGGATGTGTATTGGCAATTCTAAAAAAAGAAAAGTTTAGTCATGTTGTACTGTTATTTGAAACTCTGGACTTGAGTTTGTCATTGTTACTATAATCTAAGCCAGTCAGGAACATCAGGTTGCCTAAACGGTTCTGGAAGGCGTTGTCTCTGAATTCCATCAGCATTCCTCACAGGCCAGCCAGTCATTCTCCCTAAGGCAGCTTTCATAGTGCAGGAAGCCAACAGCACCATGCACACCACATGGTTGTGGTACCTGTCACTCTAGATACATCTGGGAGACACAGTGTGTTTCCAGCTCCAGAAGAGTCCTTTGCTTCCAGTTAAAATCACAGAATAAGAAGACGCAGTGGGGAAGACACCCTTCTATGAGTCAGATGATGGGTGTGATGGAATCATGGAGCTACTGGGTCATAGAGACCATTCTCTGAGACGGCAAGGTGTGATTTCAGGCAGACAAAACCGTTCCTCAGTTGTAGTATACTGTAAAGTAATGGAATTTACTTACACCACTTTGCATGGTGCTTTGCGGGAGTTTCTCTAGGGGTAGGTTTCCTTGTGTTTCTTAGCCAAACTGTTTGTTCCTCTTATTTTTAAACAGATGGACATCTTTCATTGTCTGGTGATTGAATCCTGAAGACTAAGGTTAAACAGGAAGGACTCCAGTTCTGGTTTTGTGTGTTTGTTTACAGTGAAGCACGTGACAGTCATGAATGAAACCCTCTAAGAATTTGCTACTTCTGTCCCCTCTGAGCTCACAAACCTGTTCTTTGGGACCTGGCAGGACATTCACAGCACCAAGTTTCCAGTTGCTGACTAAATATGCCTTCCTGTCTCCTCCAAAACCAAGGTGAACTCAGCCTGCAATTTCTTTTTAATTTTACAATTTCTTTGAAACAAATTTTCACTATGTAGCCCAAACTAACCTTGAATTCACAATCCCCTGGGCTCACAGATGAGCTCGGCCAGGCCTGTGAACGCTGCAGCCTCTTGAGCAGGCATTCTCCTCCCTCACTTATACACACCACACAGTAGTTGGATCTGTTGCTATTTCTTGCTTGGTTTTGTTTGTTGCTTTTGATTTAGCTTGTGAAAGCACCATGCCTGAGATGTGGCAGGAAGCAGGACGTGACTGTTCAGAATTCTTACACTGTCCTTGTGAAGGGACATGTTATCTCTTCTGCTTCCATATGTCATTTGTCTTTGCTTATCTAGAGAGCAGAACCCTGGCGCCCTGCCTAGGACTGTGTGGGAGCCGGGCAGTTTCTTTCTTGGGTTCATCATTTTGTTAGTTGTAAGCACCTAGTGGAAAATTACTCTAAATATATGTGCTGTAGAACCTTCAGGGGAGTGGATGTGAAAGGTATCTGGAGTTTCTTCAACCCCAGGAAACAGAACAACATGCTCACTCCTCTGCAGACGCTCTACTGAGGTAGGTGGGCGATGGCTGGGACCTTCTCCGCAGCACTTTCAGAGCCTGTGTTGGAAATTCTCCTAGCCTATACTGTATCCATTCAGCTTTACTACAGAGACATGGCATTAAGGATTTCATTTCCTAGGTACCCTGCAGATTAGAAGGACAGAAGGTTGTCAGTTATCAGCCTGTATCTTGGGGTGGAACTTGTGAGACCCATTGTTTTTGGGCTATCTCAAGGAAGTTTCCCTTTTTATTCTTTATCCATGGGTGGCTGAGCCCTTCAAACCAGACCTTCTTCATGTCCCTGCAAAAGCATGTCTTACCCTGCTAGTGAATAGCCTGGCAAATTTTTTAGGAAATAAAACAGCAAACATGTCCCATGATGACACAGCAGTATGCAAAACAAAAATGAAAAATGCAAGATAAAACTAAGTCATGCTATACACACCTCCTTGAAAGAATGAAGCTACACAGGAAGGGCATATTTCACCATCATCAGTATTAATAAGAATGGAATTGATATTTTAATGACAAGATGTGAGTTCTTCATAACCACCAGTAATAATGCTAGAGTTGGGAGTATCTTGAGCAAAAGTGGCATGGTCCTTGCTGAATTTGGTAGCCCAGGCCTCCTCCCCCTCCCCATTCTCATTCTTTTGCTTCCTGGGATATGGGGTGGGGTGGGGTGTCTCTGTCTTTCTGGACTAGACAATGTAATGAAGGGCACACAATAAGGTAAAGTATCAGGATGGATATGTACAGTAGCACAGGCTGTGCACTGCCCATCTTCAGGGGCACACTGTTTACACTCACTGCGGCATAAATGTTGCCTCATTTTCAAGCAAGGCCTGGACAATCGCAGATACTGGCCCTTGACACATTGTTACTCACCTGTGGTGAGCAATGATAGGAGACGGACTACCCATGGCAACACATAGCAACCCCACCTGGCCCAGCCTCTGAGGCGGTTTCTTAAAGGAAATGGCTACAACTGAAGCTCGAGAGAAGTCAGCTGAGATAGCCAAGACAGAAGAAAGGGAGTTCTATCTAATACAGACATGAATAAGGGGTTCAGAATCTACGGTAAGCAAGGGGTGAACGTAAGGAGTCTTGGAGACTCCTGTTGCTGCCGCCTGTGACACTCAGTCTCCTATCTTATAAACCCAGGTCAGCTGTGCTCAGGCTTATGGGTCTCAAGCTGTTCTCTAAGTAGCCCCGGTGACATCTGCTTGTCTGGAGAATTTTGTTCAAAAGCTCTGGGTAAACGTGATTCCCAGAGAAGATCACCATCTTCAGACAGATGGCTCCAGATGTCAGCTCCACTCCTGCCACCTGTTCAACCTGATCAAATGTCAAACATTCCAATTCAGACAACAATTAAGCTGATTGTGATACTTTGCTATTTAAAACTTTTTAATGGAATGCTTACAGAATTTAAAAACAAAATAAAGTTTTCTTGAGGTAAAGTTAAACTTTTTAGTCATCTCCCAGAAGAGTAGCAGCTAATTCTATATTGTCACTGAGCACAATCAACTTACACAGAGTAAAATAATGTTTCAGAGGGAATTATGTGTGCATAGGTAGAGACATGGATCTGTGGATAAATGGAAGGATGTATTGACAGGCAGAGGAGTGGGTGGACAGATAGGTGAAGAGATGGATGGTTAGAGGATGGGAGGGTGGGCAAAGGAAGGGAAGGATGGTGTATTAGCTACTCTTGGTTGCTATGACACAATAACAAGATCAAAAGTAACTAAAACTACTTTATTTTGGCTTATGAGTTCTATTGCAAGAGTCCATAATGGAACAGAAGGCAAGCCAGCTGGTGACCAGAGCAGAGAGCTGACAGAACACATTTTTCATCTGTTCACAGAAAACAGAAAGAGCAGACAGTGTGGCCAAGCCACAAACTCTCAAGCTTGCACCCCACCCCCACTCCACCGCCCACTAAGTACCCCTGTACCCAGTGACAGTCCTCCTCCAGAAAATCTCCACCATCTAACTGTCCTAAAGGTTCCATAACCTGCCCAAAGAGTACCACCAACTGGGGAATCATGTATTCAAACACACGTGACTATAGGGAATAGTTCTCATTCAAACACAGTAAAAAGAGGGGTCAATAGCTGGGAGGCATCATAGTTAGCTTCAGTTGCCAATTTGACATACCAGTGAAGAAGGGCTTCTGTGTAAGACTGGCCATGGGGCCATTCTCTTGATTGATGGTTAATATGGGAAAGCCCAGCCCGCTGTGGGCTGTGCTAGCCCTAGGCAGTGGGCCCAGGTATAATAGAAAAGTAAAAAACTGAGAAAGCCAGAGGGAGAAAGCCAGTTAACAGCTTCCCTCCATGATCTCTGCTTCAGTTCCTGCTTGGAGTCTCTGCCCTGTCTTCCTTCAGAGGCAGACTGTGACCTGGGAATCCTAAGATATAATAAGCAACTTTCTATCCCAGGTTACTTTTGGTCATGGCATTTATAACAGCAATAAAAGGCAAACCAGTACAGAAATTGGTATTGAGTGTACGGTGTTGTTTGATGACCAACTTAACCAAATAGGGTTTGGGGAGGGTCAATGACGTGTTTGGATTGGGGCTGGAAAAAACCATTGCGTTCCCAAAGCTTACAGGCTCTGTGGGTTCTCAAAAGATAGAAACATTGAGATCAATGCAGACCGTGAAGGTCTGGCTTATAAAGTTTTAGAGGAAAGCAAGGAATCTACCAAGACAGAATATGTGATACATATTTAATTAAGAGTCCGTGAGCCTGAAACCTTTGCTTTAGTGGGAAAATGGATGCTGGTCAGTTGGAGCTGAAGAACTCAGCCATAATTAATAAGAGACAAGTGTCCATGAGGAGAAATCTTCTGCAAATATTTCCTCAGGGTCAGGACACAACAGCTGTGATCTGTGGGGATCAAGGCTACATCTTAAGCTGGCAGCTGAACTTGGCCATGTGTAAGAGTCTCTCATGTGTTACAGGTTTGGGAGGCATGAAGAGGTCATGCAGAACAGCTGAGGCTTAGCCCACTGTGCCAGGCAGGGTTGGAGCACAGACAGAAGCCTGGAGAGGCTATTGGTGAAAGTGCAGCCTCAGTTGCAGTGGAGACTTGACCATCTTCATGATGCTATGATTGTGATATGTCCACCATGGACAGCAGTGTAGGATGGAGTCATTCTGTGCCTAAGAGACGAACAGTGTGTGTTGTGGATGGCAGGATAGGGGATGTGGGATTGCCTAAGTCTTTTGGACTTATCATGAGTGAATTCCCAAATTTTAACATTGAGCTTTTTACACTGTTGAATATCAGTTTTCCTTTGGCCTGATTATAACTGCTCTCTGGTGCTTCTCTCGTAGAATAAGAGTATTTAACTTGTTTTTTATTTGACAGGAATCACAGTTATGAGACTTTGGATTATTTTAAAGAGACATTGAACTTTTAAGTAATGGAGTATTAAAAGACTGTAGGAATACATGAGTTTATAGATGGGCGAATAACATGGTGGGCAGATGAATAGGAAAAGAGATAGATCAATGTATAAAGGGATGATAAAAGGAATGGGTGGATGAAGGATGGATGGTGAGTGGGTGGATGGATGGGTGGATGGACAGATGGATGATGGATGGATGGTGAGTGGGTGGATGGATGAATAGATGAATGGATGGATGAATGGGTGGGTGGGTGGATGAACAGATGGATGGATGGATGGGTGGGTGGGTGGGTGGGTGGATGATGGATGGATGGATGGATGATGGATGGGTGGGTGGATGGATAGATGTATGGATGGATGGCTGAATGGGTAGATGGGTAGATAAAAGGATGGGTGAATAGGTGGATGAATGATCAAGCAGGTGGTTGTTCAATCTTTCCCTGCTCTTTCATCTACTCTTAAGAAATGAATGACATTCAAGTAAAAGAATTCTCTATCAGCTTCCTCAGATGTCAAGGTGTATCCTTTCAAATTCCTGTAATTTGACACCAAATTTTGGGGTTTATATGAAAGAGAAAACCATACACATTTGAAAAAGTGTATGCCCAAGGCCATTCGCTTCAATATTGTGCACACTCTAAGAACTACAGTGCCCGAAGGTGTTCATCACTAGAGAGCTGCTCATATAAATCATGAATTTTAATGCACACTGAAACAGTAAACAGCCTAAAAGTGAGGGTAGGAACTCTCATTTTCTCAGACCTTAGTATCATTTTAAGGTGCATTATCTTATTTTTTCCTTCTACCAATCTATTTTTCTCCTGCAACAAGTTTATTGTTGCCAAGAACAAACAAGGCCATTCCTATAAGATGTCACTTAGAAATCCCTTGAGCTAAGCATCCAAGTCCTTGCTTACAAGTTCTGCTTTCCCCATAGCTATGTGACGTAATTGAAACGTTCTGCCACAATACAACAAAAGTCGTATCTCCTAAAGTTTCCAGAACAACATAGTCCTAAGGCATAATCAAAAGTGTTTAGTACTCATATTTCAACTTTCCTTGTATTTAAGATATGGTATATATTCTCATATACATATATATTCTATAACTTTAGTATGTTGTCTATTTCTACTCCAGGTCTGACATTTCTTTTTAAATTATCACCAACACACACAGGCCATTTAATGGACACTAATCTTTTATCCATCAAACTCTCAAAATTCTAATCATTATCCATATTTGAGATCACATATATTTTTAGTTATTTATTAGAACAGCAAACTAATTTCACTTTGAATATCTGTATTATGTTACTGTGGGTAGTACAAGTTAAACCAGTAACGATTACTTTTCTTGTAGTTATGAAGTCTAGGAATCTAGAATTGCTATCATCTCAGTGTACTTAAGGAGACAAGAGGTGAGAATTTATTTCTTAGCAAGGAACTAACTTTATTTCAAACTCTTGTCACCTGTTTTTACAAACATATTTGACTAAATGTCTAGTTAATTTTTTTTTGCTTAAGATACATTTTATAATGCTAAGAAAACATACTTAGCCATTTCATGTTATGCACACTTCTTTTAGTAGACATATTTAAATCACACACCATTCTTATGCATCCATGAAAGAAAAACAATCACCATAATTAGCTACATTCCTGACAGGCCTTCACTTCTAGAATCCAGCTCTTCTGAACAAACGGTGACCCAGTAACATCAATGCATAGCTATTTCTATTGATAAATATTAGTCATACAGAGTAGTTGCTTCCATTGTGTGTTGTGCTCATATATAACACACTTCGACAATAGTAATTCAGCTCTCTTCTGATGATAGTAAATCAGCTCTCTCTCTGACCCCTTTCCCATCTTTCTTGACTATTACTATTCCCCGTCGGTTCCTCTCCTGCTTTTATGTCCTCCTCCCCTCCTAGAGTCTGCATATGAGGAATAGTGGGACACTTGTAGTCTGGCTTGTTTTGCTTAACAGGATGTGCTCCAGTTCCACTCACTTCCCCAAAACTGATGTGGACAAAACTCTTTGTTCTTCTTAATGGATGAAAAACACTCCATTACACAGATTTCTTTATCCATTCCTCCACTGATGGGCATCTGAGCTGATTTCATGGCTTAGCTGTGGCAAACAGTGTCCCCATCATAATAACCATGATGATACAGCTAACTACTGAATGCTGACTTCCTTTTCTTCAGGTATATACCCTGGAGCAGTAGAGTAGAATGGTGTGGTAATTCTAATTTTAGTCTGAAGAACATCCATGAGACTATAATAATTTACACTCCCACCAACACGTTTGGGACCCTGGCTGCCCTTTGCCTCTTTCCAGTATTTGTAGTTTATTTTCTTGATGATGGCCATTCTGACTGGGATGGGATAGAATCTCGGTAACATTTTGATTTGTAGCTCCTTGGTGGCTAATGATATTAAATATTTTTCATGTACTTATTGGTCATTTACATCCCTTCTTTTGTATCAGTTCAGGTTATTTGGCCGCTTCCTAGTTAGAATATTGGGGAGGGGGTTGGTGTTTACTCTTGGATGTTAATCTTCCCTGGGATGAATAGTTTGTAAGGCTTTCTCTCCTTCTGTAGGCTGACTCTTCTGATAACTGTTTCCTTTGCTGTGTAGAGCTTTTAAATGTCATGTGATTCCACAAATGTTCATATCTTTTTATGCAGAGTTGTCCTCTGTAACATCAAGAGTGAGTATTGTCTTTCTTAAGACTACGTGAAATGGAAAGGCCCTACCCCTCCCATCTGGCTCTGCAGTTACTTAGAAATGGGTGACTCTGAACTTCTGCTTTCAGAATACTGGTGGTTACCTTTGGTTTACTCTGGTAAACTCTACCCCAGGACCCTTTTCTAAAAATCTTATCCCTACGAATTAAAAGAAAACTTCCCTCTTGCAAATAGATTTCCCTAAGCCATCAATGCCCCTCTGTCTGTGTTGATGCTTGAATGAGTGTGCCAACAGTGAACACTGCCTGACCACACATCACCCATGGATTCTAAGATACTATTCAATGCCAAGGGTGTAAATGAGACATTAAAATTAGTATAACATATCATATACAGAAGATGTTAGGGGCGTGTTAGAGTATATTGTCATACATATTTGTACCAGTGCATTTAAACATGACTGGAATAACATCTGTCCAAATACTCCCAACAATCATCTATAGGTACTAAGACGAGATATTTGGCTTTCTTTGTGTTTTTCTGTAAAGTTAGCAGTCATCTTTCTAGTAATTATGTAGCATGTTTTCAAATGCAATAAACATTTATAAAAAATGTAAGGGATAACATTTATGGAAAATTGGGCAAAACAAGCACTCTCCCTCGTGTGTGTGTGTGTGTCTGTGTGTCTGTGTCTGTGTGTCTGTGTATCTGTGTATATGTCTGTGTCTGTGTATTGTGTCTGAATATGTATCTGTATATCTGTGTGTATGTCTGTGTGTCTCACTGTGTGTGTCTGTGTATTGTGTCTGGGTATGTGTCTGTGTGTGTCTGTATATGTGTATGTCTGTGTATGTGTTTGTGTCCATGTATGACTGTATATGTGTTTGTGCATGTGTGTCTCTGTGTGCATGTCTGTGTATGTGTGTGTGTCTGTGTATATCTCTGTGTGTGACTGTGTCTGTGTATGACTCTGTGTGTGTGACTGTGTCTGTGTATGACTCTGTGTGTGTGCCTGTGTCTGTGTATGACTCTGTGTGTGTGCCTGTGTCTGTGTAGGACTCTGTGTATGTGTCTGTGTATGTGTGTCTCTGTGTCTGTGTATGTGTCTGTATGTGTATTTGTGTGTGTCTATGTCTCTGTGTGTGTTTGTGTATGTCTCTCTGTGTGTGCCTGTGTCTGTGTATGACTCTGTGTGTGTGTGTCTGTGTATGTGTGTCTCTGTGTGTCTGTTTATGTGTCTATGTATGTGTCTATGTGTGTCTTTGTGTGTGTATGTCTCTCTGTGTGTGTGTCTCTCTCTCTGTGTGTGTGTCTGTGTGTGTCTGTGTATCTGTGTCTGTGTACACATACTATGGAGGCATTTCAGTAGTTGGTAAAACCCTGGAATTATACTCACACTTTGCATTTCACCATCACATTAAGCATAGGAGCTGAATTTCCCTCTCAGACCTTTGAAGCCCTCAGCAGCCCACTCATCCTCCTCTGTCTATTGTGTGAGTGACATTTGGGTGTCAGGTTAATGGATGAAGCCACCCTGGCCATAATGACACATCCCTTCTTCCCCATTTTCCCTTATATAACCCTGTTTTGCTACCTGTGGAGTCTTAGTGGCTTGGGAGACTCACCTCAGTTAAGCATTTGTGTCTCCTCTGTGGTCAATCACTCCACCTGTTGATTGTCAGTGTGCAAGCAAGTTTTCCTCCTTGGAAAAGCAACTGCCAAAATGGAATGGAATGTGAAAGAGATGTCCTGAGAGGAAACCCACGAAAAACAAAGAAGAGGTAGCAGGAAGAGGCAAGGAGAACACCCAGATGAGAGCAAAGTCTGAATCCAGTAAAAGGGCAAAAGGACCGGACCACGTGGGAGGGGCCAAGGACCAGCAGATTGCAGGACAGTTCTGAGTTGGTCAGCCTAGGAAGATCCTCAAGCCAAAGCCAACTTTGGGATCTCCACCCCTACAGGAGTGGTTCGGGACCATCCCCTCCTCTGTAGCCCGTCCTCCTCTGGGCTCCCAGTAGTTCTGGAGTCAAGGCCTTAGTGCAGACATGGGCTGTGGATCCTGAAGTGACTGATCTTGAGGCGGAGCTGATCAGTATGTATTTCCAGTCTACCACAACCTGTGACAGATGGTTTCAAATCAGAGAGGAGGAGAGAAAGACAGATTTTACTTTATGTGTAAGGGCATTTTCTTGCATGTATGTCTGTGTACTGTGTGCTTGCTTGGTGCTTGAGAAGGTCAGAAGGTGTCAGATCTCTTAAGACTGGAGTCACAGATGGCTGTGACCTACTATGTGGCACTGTGAATCGCATTTGGGTCCATAGATGGACAGCCAGTGCTCCTAGCTACTGAGTTTTTTCTATAGCCCTCAAATATTCATTTTAAATCACTGATCAGAAAGTTTTCCAAAATAGCCCACAATTAAAAAACGTAAGGACTATTGATCTGGACTTTTCCCCAGGGTGTTATCCATCCATACCACATTTGTCTTCTGAGTTCCTTTGACTGAATTCGGTGAGAGTAGTTTTACTTCAGTCTCTTTTGACCACCAACGTTGAGAAATTCCTCAACAAAATGACCTTTTCATTTTGAAAAAGCTCCAGTACTTATCTTTGTATTAGTCCATTTTACTTTGTGGAGAGAAGATAATTCTCCATAGTCACAGTTCCAAGGAACGTCACGGTTTACAGTAGCACGCCAAGTTAGATATTTATGCGACTGGCAATATAGAAGGAGGTGGACGGGATTAGCAACCAAACTTGTGACCCATTCTCAAGTGTTTCTAACACATATTTTTTGTGTGCTATTTGGTTATAGACCAATCTTACTCATGCATTGATCTTATTTTTCCTATACTTGATTCTCTGGTCACAACTTACGACATGCTGGGTTTTTTTTTTCAACATTTTTTTCTACTACATATATTTTAATAAGGCATCTTGTACATTTTGAAATACAGTTGGGTATAAATTAACTGGTGATTATTTTATTGAATGCTAAGCATGGTAACAGTCATTATTTATTCCCAGACTTTAATCTCATCTCTCTAGCTCAGGTCTTTGTCTTTGTCCTAACTGTCCATCGGCATCCTGTCCTTAGGACTTTTTAGACAAAGGTTTACTTAGGGGCCTACCCCAGCAGAGCGTTCTGATGTTGCACAGTCACGTAGGCACAATTAATCAGTGTTCATAACCGACTCTGATACTCAGCTGAACTCCTCCCTTACTCCACCTCCAACACCCCTCACTTTCATTTTCTACTTCATTTATTTCTAAATTGCTTGTAATTTTATGAATACAACCTTCTTATCACCAAGGGAGAGAAAGGATCAAGACATATGGAAGTCTGTAGCTGGATTAATCTCCAAGAGATGTTTCAGCCATTTCCCTCCAAACAGCACTTTAACAGAGATTTAAAATATGAACCAAGATGAATGTACACAACAGAGAAAAGCCAAGAATAGTTAGACTTTATTTTACTAGAGAGCTGAGAATAGAAAATCCCGTTGTGGACAAAAGTCTCTCCCTACTCTGATACTCTATATATTTTTAATCAATCAGGAAAAACAAATCAGAAAAAAAAAAGCTTTAAAAAGCAAGAGTGTTCAGATCAAAAGTGGGGTGGTTTCCATTACTGAACAACTAAACTGGCTTATTACTAAAGGGTAAGTGTGTTTGGTCACTGTGGCATTAAAGAGGAATTCAGAGAATTGAGGTGTGAATCGTTCAGCATCCATGTGAAATTAGAATGAGCAGACATCTTATTTAGAATGATTGATGGCCCCTGCTGAGATGAGCAAGTGTGGAAAACATATGCCACCTGGTTTTGTGTTTTGGCTGCCAGATGGCGCCTCACCCCACCCAGCCCTGGGCTGTCCCTCCCACCTACCAGCTCAGTCCCCTCCTTGCCCCACTCCCTCTCCATTCCCTATACTCCACTCTCCTGTCTGGCCGGGAGCGGGCAGTGATGTATGAGGCCCATATGTATTCTGCATATTATTGAATAAAACAAAAAGCCCAGGGACCTGGATGGGAGAGGGCAGGCGGAGAAAGAAAGGGGGTAGGACCAGGTATGGGAAGAAACAAGAGAGAAGTCCAGAGGACCAAGAGAATTAATAGAAATAAATAGCAGTGGGGGATGGGGAACTTAGGGAACCCCTAGAAAGTCCCAATGCCAGGGATGAGAGAGGCTCCCAGGATCCTATTGGGGATGGCATTAGCCAAAATACACAACAGAGGGGAGATAGAATCTGAAAAGACCACCTTCAGTAGATAGACGTGGCCCCCACTGGAGGGATGGGGCCACCCAACCATCTCAAAATTTTTAACCCAGAATTATCCCTGTCTAAAGGAAATGCAGGGACAAAAGTGAAGCAGAGGCTAGAGGAAAGACCATCCAGAGACGACCTCACCATTTGATCCATTCCATCTGCAGACACCAAATCCAGACACTACTGCTGATGCCAAGATGTGCTTTCAGACAGGAGCCTGGTATGGTTGTCCTCTGAGAGGCTCTGCCAGCACCTGACCAATACAGATGCAGATACTCACAACCAACCATTGGACTGAGCCTGGGGACCCCAGTGGAAGAGTTAGGGGAAGGACTGAAGGAGCCAAAGGGGACTGCAACCCCATAGGAAGAATATCAACTAACAGGACCCCTCAGAGCTTCCAGAAACTAAATCACCAACAAAAGAGTACACATGGATGGGTCCATGGCTCCAGATACATGTGTAGTAGAGGATTGCCTCATCTGGCATCAATAAGAGGGAAGGCACTTGGTCCTATAGAGGCTTGTTGCCCCAGAGAAGGGGCATACTAGAGGGGTGAGGCAGGAGTGGGTGGGTGGGTAGGTGAGAGAGCACCCTCTTAGAGAAAAAGGGGAAGGGGATGGGCTGGAGGGTTCACAGAGAGGTGACCAGGAAGGGGAATAACATTTGAAATGTAAACAAAATGATTAATAAATTTTTTAAAAATGACATTTTTCAAGAGCAGGTGGGGATGGGGAGCCTATATTCAAATGCTTTGTTTTCCAAGACATATTTAAAAATTTATGTGTGTATGTGTGTATGTGTGTGTGTGTGTGTGTGTGTGTCAGAGTTGATTCTGTCCTTTTACCATGCAAGTCCCAGGATTGAGCTCAAGCTGTCAGGCTTGGTGGCCTTACCTACTGGGCCATCTCCCTGGCCAGCAGGACATATATTGATAGCTTCTGAATGTCATACATAGATGTCTCACCTACTAGAAGATAATCCTTCCATCTTCAATGCCAAGACTTTTCCTGTAATGCTCATTGTATAAATGTGTTTTAAAAAGTAAAAACCATGATCAACTTGTAAGACACCCACAAAAAGGGAACTTTGGACATACTGGGGTCTGTTAACCTGGGATTCTTCCCAGGAGTCTACCAGAGTGTGCTGAAGACCTCTTTGAGTTGAGGTTCTAGTACTCCTGACTATCTCCCCTTTTCTCTCAATGACAGTGTGACATCAATGGAGTTAGTCTGGTCTTGGTTCTGCTCCTCTCTTTTAAGAGAAAGTTACCCAGGTGGAGTTGTGCCACCCCCTGCTACCACTTCCAGTCACCAGATCATAATTTACCTGATCTTAGAGCCAGGCTTTCTTTGAGGGGAAAACTCTTTTACTTGGAATCAAAAATTTTTTTATTGTCTAAACTTACATTTTAAGATAGGAATGGTGCTGCATGCCTTCTATGACAGCACTTGAGAGGTGGAGGTAGGAGGATCCAGAATTTAAGGTAATCCTTGGTACATAGTGAGTTCAAGGCCAGTCTTAAGACACATGAGGCATCATCTCAAAAAAACAAAACAAAACAAAACAAAACAAAAACCAGACAAACCTGAATACATAAATAATTTATATTTTGCTATGAACTAATATGAATACAGTATCAAGCAGTAAGGTAAATAGAAGTTGGATCTGGGGATGTGGCTGTCTAAACCTGCTGCATAGCAAGGCACTCAGCTCCCTTTCCAGCCTAGAAAAAAGAGAAAGGACGAAAGGAGGAAAAGACAAAACTCAAGCCTGACTGTGTCTGATACGAGCACTAGAATTTGGTAAGACACGCCAATACATTTGTCCAAAGTTATGTGGAACTATAGTTAGCAAACATGCACCCTCACTCCCTAAGTTATCCTTCCTTCCTTCCTTCCTTCCTCCCTCTCTCTCCCTTTCTTCCTTCCTCTCTCTCTCCCTTCCTTCCTTTCTTCCTTCCTTCCTCCCTCCCTTTCTCTCTCCCTCCCTCCCTCCCTCTCTCTCTCTCTTTCTTTCTTTCCTCATTTTTTTCTTTCTCCCTTTCTTTCTTTCTTTCTTTCTTTCTTTCTTTCTTTCTTTCTTTCTTTCTTTCTTTCTTTCTACCCTTATCACCCAGGAAAACGGAAACAACATTAATTCTATAGAAGTTGTTTGGTTTAAGGATTGGTGTTCTAGTTTGTTTTTTTTTTCTGTTGCTGTGATACACACTATGACCAAAGCAACTTTGAAATAAATGGGCTCATTTGGCTCATACTTCCAGGTTATAACCCATTGTTAAGGAAGCCCAGGAAGGAACTCACAGTTGAAGCAGAAACCACTGAGGAAAGCTGTTTTACTGGCTCACACTCAACCAACTTTTTGATGACCTCAGACCACCTGCCCAGCGGAAAGCATCACCAACAGTAGGCTGGGTCCTCTGTATTAATCAGCAATTGAAAAAAAAATGTCCCACAGACATGCCCACAGGCCAATCTAATGAGGTAATTCCTCGACTGAGACTCCCTCAGATAACTGTGCTAACTACGAGACTTAGTTAAGCAGATATTGGGGAGCTAAAACACATAAAGAAGACCCTGAAATAAAACCAGAAAGGAAGTGGTCGCTATACTACACCCCTCAGAACTGGAGGAGCCATAGGAGAGTTGGGGTGATCAGGACCAGGAAGCTCTGTAGAAGAGAGGCCAAATGGAGACTTAGGCCTCTGGGGAGGGTACAGAGAAATGCTTCTAAAGGGGAGGGCAATATGAGTGTGTCTGTAAAGGCTGTTGGGTAACCAACAAGCCAGAAGCTCACAAACATGGCAGTTGCCCCTTCTTCCTCCCCTTGCTGTCAGTCCCCTTGGGCCCCCTACAGGTAGAATCTTACAGGGAGCTAGTCAGCAAAGACATCTTATGGGAAATGTCCCAGCCCTGGCTCTGTATAACAAGGTTCCCAGGAGGAAGAGAATAACTTTATAAGATGAAAGCAAACGACTCAAACCAATCTATATCTTAAGTGTGTTTCTGTATCACTGCAAAGCCCACATTTTAAATGATGGGGTGTACTTTGTACAGTGATTTTTAAATCCCACTTACTTAAACATTTCCTATTGTTAGACATTCATGTTTATGCCCCGGGTTTTGCTTTTGATAATAAAAATGTCTTGAAAAAGTCCTACATTTGTCCTCCTGTACGTTCCCTCGGGCCAAATTCTCTGCAGGTTAATCTCTGTGTCAGAGGGCATGGAAAGTGCCCTGACACCTCTGATTGCCAAACTGCTTTTCAAACCAATTGTTTCAATTTGTGCTGTCACCAACAGTACTTGGAAATGAAAATGAATTGGCTGAAACCTACTTATCCCCCAGATCTCTGTGCTTGCAAGATTCAAGACAGTGCCTTGTATCCTCTCCTCGAGGCTTCTCATTCTGACCTGGTAAGCAAGCAGACACACAGACACACAGACACAGACACAGACACACACACACACACACACACACACACACACACACACACACACATACACACACACACACACACACACGTCTGTGCTCACTGCACAGCAATTAGGACCTGTGACCTCACTTGGCTAATGTTCTAGACTAGTGGACAGAGATTTGATTTACAAATTTGGGCTGTGGTCAAAAGTAATCCTTTAGATTCAGGCAACTAGGTTTCTAAGCTTCTTTTATTTTTAGGCAGGAGCTCATTGTGTAGCCTAGGCTGGCTCTAATTAGTGCTCCTCCTGTCTCAGCCTCCTGAATTCAGATGTTACAGGTGTGTATCACAATTCCTGGATGAAGAACCTTTTTTTTCTCTCTTTAATTTTCCCCACAGTGCAGGCACTCTAAGAATCAACCCGATAAGAGCAGACTATTTAAAGGAATCTTAAAGTCCGTCTTAGATTCAGTCTTAAGCCTGTACTCCCAGTCTGTATGAATAACTAGCACAGGCTAGGAACCATTAGCTGGTAACGTTGAAGGAAAAGAAAAAGCATGACTTAAATATAAAATTCATTTAAGACTATTTAAAAGCAGAGTCAATTTTCCTGAAAGTACTTGAGATAAAATGAGTAACTATCTCTGCCTTTGGGTTTATATCCTTACCTTTTTATTTTTAAATATTAAAAACTATAACTGTATTATATTTTAAGTTTTAAAGATTTTAGTGATCTTTAAATTAAAAGTTTAAAGAGATTCTCTATGTCCTTGAATGTGTAAGAGTGCATGGAGTCTTCTTATGTGTGAGTTTGTTTTTGTTTCCTCTAGGTGTGTGTGTGTGTGTGTGTGTGTGTGTGTGTGTGTGTGTGTGTATACACATCCATGTGTTACCAGGTATTAAATCTAGGGCATTTCATAGGCTAGGCATGCACTCTGCCGTGTGCCTGTCTCTCTCACAGGCATGGACTCTGCCGTGTGCCTGTCTCTCTCACAGGCATGCACTCTGCCGTGTGCCTGTCTCTCTCACAGGCATGCACCCTACTCCACCACATCTACATCTCTCTTTTTTATTTTGACATAAGGCCTCACTAAGTTGTCCAGACTGACCTTGAGCCCACTTTGTAGCAAAGGAAAGCCCTGAAACGTCAATCCCCCTGCCTCAGACTGTTAAGTAACTGAGAATGGAGGCCAGCAAGCCCAGCCCTCAGCCTACTCACAATGCCTTTGAATAGTAACTTTTTAAGCTAATGTTTTGTTTTTGCTGTTCAGGAGAGAAGCAAAGTTTATCAGTTATTTTGACATAGGACTATTTTATAAAATGTTACTTATAATAGATAAGCATACATGAAACATTCCAATTCTACATCTTTATATTGTTCTTTGCATGAATAAATTCACAGATCAGAAAGAGATACCTTTGATTCATGTTTTGAAACAAAAGACTTTGTGCTAAGCAGTGGAGATGGCTCCTAGGAAGAGGACCACCAAGCCAGATGACCTGAACTTGACCTTCAGGACTCATGTGGTGGAAGGAAGGACACCCCACAGCTGTTTTCCGACCTTTACTTGCACTCCATGGGGCACGCTTGAGAATGTGTGTACAGTGAGTAAATCAATGTAATTTTTAAAAATGTTAAAATATTTTGTACTTAGAGCCAAACACAGTGGTGGACATCTGCAATACCAGCTCCTGGGAGACTGCTGCAGGAGGATCAATAGTTCAGTGGCAACTTGTATTAAGTAGTGAGTCAGTATTTAAAAAGAAAAAAGAGAACTTATTATATTTAAGTCCGGGCACACACTCCATAGCTTCACACATAACTCTATGTGGAAATGCATCTGTATTCACAAGCGAGTACTTGGAAGGCTAAATTCTGCTAATAAATGACCATTTCCACTTCCTTTAATTAACTTCAATAAAGCAGATTTCATGTAGCAGTTTGTTCTATTAAATCTAAGTCATCCCCTCTTCCTTCCTAAATTTATGGCCTTTAATTTCAATGTACCTCATATTTATCGAAACCACAAAAAGAAAAAAAAATCATGTCCTCATTTCATGGGATTCAGGGTGGCTGTAAAGTTATTTCTTTGTCTCCTTCCTTGACCCTTCGGGTTGGTGAACTGTGGCATGCTTTGCTTGTTGTTGTGGAGAGGGTGGGAGGGGGAAGGAAGACAGAAGCCTCTGTCTCCAGCCTCCACATGGCTGACAGACCTTGCCTAGTGTGAGCAGAGTGAGGGCCTGGGATGTGAACCATATTTTATGGCTATTCTGAACTGACAAGTTCAGAGCACAGAGCACAGAGCACAGAGCACAGAGCACAGAGCACAGAG